>NW_027065658.1:0-21186 GCF_032884065.1 Artemia franciscana | reverse complement strand
ATGTGCAATCATAAAATTGTCTAATATCTTCATTTTTTCAACATACGTAGCTATTACCCCTCGAAAACTAAAACTTTTGAAATAGGAAAAGAGCCTTTAATCACATTTTTTTACCATGTGCAAATCATAAAAATTGTCTAATATCTTCATGTTTTCCACAGACAAAACTATTACCCCTCGAAAACTAAAACTTTTGAAAATTGGAAAAGAGCCTTTAATCACATTCTTTACCATTTGCAATCATAAAACAGTCTAATATCTTCATTTTTTCAACATACGTAGCTATTACCCTCGAAAACTAAAACTTTTGACATAGGGAAAAGAGCCTTTAATCACATTCTTTACCATTTGCAATCATAAAATAGTCTAATATCTTCATTTTTTTTTCAAAATACGTAGCTATTACCCTCGAAAAACTAAAACTTTGAAATAGGAAAAGAGCCTTTAATCACATTCTTTACAATTCGCAATCATAAAATAGTCTAATATCTTCATTTTTTTCCACAGACATAGCTATTACCCTCGAATACGAAAAGTTTTGAAATAGAAAAAAGATCATTTAATCACATTCTTTACCATTTGCAATCATAAAACAGTCTAATATCTTCATTTTTTCCACAGGACATAGCCATTACCCCTCGAAAACTAAAACTTTTGAAATAGGAAAAGAGCCTTTAATCACATTCTTTACCATTTGCAATCATAAAATATTCTAATATCTTCATTTTTTTTCCACAGACAAAGCTCTTACCCTCGAAAACTAAAACTTTTGAAATAGGAAAAGAGCCTTTAAATCACATTCTTTACCATTTGCAATCATAAAATATTCTAATATCTTCATTTTTTTTCCACAGACAAAGCTCTTACCCCTCGAAAACAAAAACTTTTGAATAGGAAAAGAGCCTTTAATCACATTCTTTTACCATTTGCAATCATAAAATAGTCTATAATCTTCATTTTTTTCAACATACGTAGCTATTACCCTTGAAATCTAAAACTTTTGAAATAGGAAAAAGAGCCTTTAATCACATTCTTTACCATGTGCAATCATAAAAATTGTCTAATATCTTCATTTTTTTCCACAGACAAAGCTATACCCTCGAAAACTAAAAACTTTTGAAATAGGAAAAGAGCCTTTAATCACATTCTTTACCATTTGCAATCATAAAATAGTCTAATATCTTCATTTTTTTCAACATACGTAGCTATTACCCTCGAAAACTAAAACTTTTGAAATAGGAAAAGAGCCTTTAATCACATTCTTTACCATGTGCAATCATAAAATAGTCTAATATCTTCATTTTTGCAACATACCTAGCTATTACCCTCGAAAAACTAAAACTTTTGAAAAAGAAAAGAGCCTTTAATCACATTCTTTACCATTTGCAATCATAAAATAGTCTAATATCTTCATTTTTTCAGCATACGTAGCTATTACCTCTCGAAACTAAAACTTTTGACATAGGAAAAGAGCTTTTAATCACATTCTTTACCATGTGCAATCATAAAATTAGTCTAATATCTTCATTTTTTTGAACATACGTAGCTATTACCCTCGAAAACTGAAACTTTTGACATAGGAAAAAGAGCCTTTAATCACATTCTTTTACCATTTGCAATCATAAAATAGTCTAATATCTTCATTTTTTTCAACATACGTAGCTATTACCCTCGAAAACTAAAACTTTTGAAATAGGAAAAGAGCCTTTAATCACATTCTTTACCATTTGCAATCATAAAATAGTCTAATATCTTCATTTTTTCAACTACGTAGCTATTACCCTCGAAAACTAAAAACTTTTGAAACAGGAAAAGAGCCTTTAATCAACATTCTTTACCATGTACAATCATGAAATAGTCTAATATCTTCATTTTTTCAACATACGTAGCTATTACCCCTCGAAAACTAAAACTTTTGAAATAGAAAAAGAGCCTTTAATCACATTCTTTACCATGTGCAATCATAAAATAGTCTAATATCTTAATTTTTTCAACATAAGTAGCTATTACCCTCGAAAACTAAAACTTTTGACATAGGAAAAGAGCCTTTAATCACATTCTTTACCATTTGCAATCATAAAATAGTCCAATATCTTCATTTGTTCAACATACGTAGCTATTACCCTCGAAAACTAAAACTTTTGAAATAGGAAAAGAGCCTTTAATCACATTCTTTACCATGTGCAATCATAAAATTGTCCTAATATCTTCATTTTTTCAACATACGCAGCTATTACCCTCAAAAAACTAAAACTTTTGAAATTGGGAAAAGAGCCTTTAATCACATTCTTTACCATGTGCAATCATAAAATAGTCTAATATCTTCATTTTTTTCCACAGACCTAGCTATTACCCTCGAAAACTAAAACTTTTGAAATAGGAAAAGAGCCTTTAATCACATTCTTTACCATGTGCAATCATAAAACTGTCTAGTATCTTCATTTTTTTTCCACAGACATAGCTATTACCCCTCGAAAACTAAAACTTTTGAAATAGGAAAAGAGCCTTTAATCACATTCTTTACCATGTGGAATCATAAAATTGTCTAATATCTTCATTTTTTCAACATACGTAGCTATTACCCTCGAAAAACTAAAACTTTTGAAAATAGGAAAAGAGCCTTTAATCACATTCTTTACCATGTGCAATCATAAAATTGTCTAATATCTTCATTTTTTTCCAACATACGTAGCTATTACCCTCGAAAACTAAAAACTTTTGAAATAGGAAAAGAGCCTTTAATTCACATTCTTTACCCATGTGCAATCATAAAATTGTCTAATATCTTCATTTTTTTCCACAGACAAAACTATTACCCTCGAAAACTAAAACTTTTGAAGTAGGAAAAGAGCCTTTAATCACATTCTTTACCATGTGCAATCATAAAATTGTCCTAATATCTTCATTTTTTTCCACATACAAAGCTATTACCCTCGAAAGCTAAAACTTTTAAAATAGGAAAAAGAAGCCTTTAATCACATTCTTTACCATTTGCAATCTTAAAATAGTCTAATATCTTCATTTTTTCAACATCCGTAGCTATTACCCTCGAAAACTAAAAACTTTTGAAATTGGAAAAGAGCCTTTAATCACATTCTTTACCATTTGCAATCATAAAATAGTCTAATATCTTCATTTTTTTCAACATACGTAGCTATTACCCTCGAAAACTAAAACTTTTGACATAGGAAAAAGAGCCTTTAATCACATTCTTTACCATTTGCAATCATAAAATAGTCCAATATCTTCATTTTTTCAAAATACGTAGCTATTTACCGTCGAAAACTAAAACTTTGAAATAGGAAAAGAGCCTTTAATCACATTCTTTACAATTCGCAATCATAAAATAGTCTCATATCTTCATTTTTTTCCACAGACATAGCTATTACCCTCGAAAAGTAAAACTTTTGAAATAGAAAAAGATCATTTAATCACATTCTTTACCATTTGCAATCATAAAACAGTCTAATATCTTCATTTTTTTTCCACAGACATAGCCATTACCCTCGAAAACTAAAAACTTTTGAAACAGGAAAAGAGCCTTTAATCACATTCTTTACCATTTGCAATCATAAAATATGTCTAATATCTTCATTATTTCAACAAACGTAGCTCTTACCCCCCGAAAAAATAAAACTTTTGAAATAGAAAAAAGAGCCTTTAATCACATTCTTTACCATTTGCAATCATAAAATTGTCTAATATCTTCATTTTTTCAACATACGTAGCTATTACCCTCGAAATCTAAAACTTTTGAAATAGGAAAAGAGCCTTTAATCACATTCTTTACCATGTGCAATCATAAAATAGTCTAATATCTTCATTTTTTCAACATACGTAGCTATTACCCTCGAAAACTAAAACTTTTGACATAGGAAAAGAGCCTTTAATCACATTCTTTACCATTTGCAATCATAAAATAGTCTAATATCTTCATTTTTTCAACATACGTAGCTATTACCCTCGAAAACTAAAACTTTTGAAATAGGAAAAGAGCCTTTAATCACATTCTTTACCATTTGCAATCATAAAATAGTCTAATATCTTCATTTTTTCAACATACGTAGCTATTACCCTCGAAAACTAAAACTTTTGAAATAGGAAAAGAGCCTTTAATCACATTCTTTACCATTTGCAATCATAAAATAGTCTAATATCTTCATTTTTTAACATACGTAGCTATTACCCTCGAAAACTAAAACTTTTGACATAGGAAAAGAGCCTTTAATCACATTCTTTACCATTTGCAATCATAAAATAGTCTAATATCTTCATTTTTTCAACATACGTTGCTATTACCCTCGAAAACTAAAACTTTTGAAATAGGAAAAGAGCCTTTAATCACATTCTTTACCATTTGTAATCATAAAATTGTCTAATATCTTCATTTTTTCAACATACGTAGCTATTACCCTCGAAAACTAAAACTTTTGAAATAGGAAAAGAGCCTTTAATCACATTCTTTACCATTTGCAATCATAAAATAGTCTAATATCTTCATTTTTTCAACATACGTAGCTATTACCCTCGAAAACTAAAACTTTTGAAATAGGAAAAGAGCCTTTAATCACATTCTTTACCATGTGCAATCATAAAATAGTCTAATATCTTCATTTTTTCAACATACGTAGCTATTACCCTCGAAAACTAAAACTTTTGTAATAGGAAAAGAGCCTTTAATCACATTCTTTACCATTTGCAATCATAAAATTGTCTAATATCTTCATTTTTTCAACATACGTAGCTATTACCCTCGAAAACTAAAACTTTTGAAATAGGAAAAGAGCCTTTAATCACATTCTTTACCATGTGCAATCATAAAATTGTCTAATATCTTCATTTTTTCACAGACAAAGGTATTACCCTCGAAAACTAAAACTTTTAAAATAGGAAAAGAGCCTTTAATCACATTCTTTACCATTTGCAATCATAAAATAGTCTAATATCTTCATTTTTTCAACATCCGTAGCTATTACCCTCGAAAACTAAAACTTTTGAAATAGGAAAAGAGCCTTTAATCACATTCTTTACCATTTGCAATCATAAAATAGTCTAATATCTTCATTTTTTCAACATACGTAGCTATTACCCTCGAAAACTAAAACTTTTGACATAGGAAAAGAGCCTTTAATCACATTCTTTACCATTTGCAATCATAAAATAGTCTAATATCTTCATTTTTTCACAGACAATAGCTATTACCCTCGAAAACTAAAACTTTTGACATAGGAAAAGAGCCTTTAATCACATTCTTTACCATTTCAATCATAAAATAGTCTAATATCTTCATTTTTTCAACATAGTAGCTATTACCCTCGAAAACTAAAACTTTTGAAATAGGAAAAGAGCCTTTAATCACATTCTTTACCATTTGCAATCATAAAATAGTCTAATATCTTCATTTTTTCAACATACGTAGCTATTACCCTCGAAAACTAAAACTTTTGAAATAGGAAAAGAGCCTTTAATCACATTCTTTACCATTTGCAATCATAAAATAGTCTAATATCTTCATTTTTTCAATATACGTAGCTATTACCCTCGAAAACTAAAACTTTTGACATAGGAAAAGAGCCTTTAATCACATTCTTTACCATTTGCAATCATAAAATAGTCTAATATCTTCATTTTTTCAACATACGTAGCTATTACCCTCGAAAACTAAAACTTTTGAAATAGGAAAAGAGCCTTTAATCACATTCTTTACCATTTGCAATCATAAAATAGTCTAATATCTTCATTTTTTCCACAGACAAAGCTCTTACCCCTCGAAAACTAAAACTTTTGAAATAGGAAAAGAGCCTTTAATCACATTCTTTACCATTTGCAATCATAAAATAGTCTAATATCTTCATTTTTTCAACATACGTAGCTATTACCCTCGAAAACTAAAACTTTTGAAATAGGAAAAGAGCCTTTAATCACATTCTTTACCATGTGCAATCATAAAATAGTCTAATATCTTCATTTTTTCAACATACGTAGCTATTACCCTCGAAAACTAAAACTTTTGAAATAGGAAAAGAGCCTTTAATCACATTCTTTACCATGTGCAATCATAAAATTGTCTAATATCTTCATTTTTTCCACAGACAAAGCTATTACCCTCGAAAACTAAAACTTTTAACATAGGAAAAGAGCCTTTAATCACATTCTTTACCATTTGCAATCATAAAATAGTCTAATATCTTCATTTTTTCAACATACGTAGCTATTACCCTCGAAAACTAAAACTTTTGACATAGGAAAAGAGCCTTTAATCACATTCTTTACCATTTGCAATCATAAAATAGTCTAATATCTTCATTTTTTCAACATACGTAGCTATTACCCTCGAAAACTAAAACTTTTGAAATAGGAAAAGAGCCTTTAATCACATTCTTTACCATTTGCAATCATAAAATTAGTCTAATATCTTCATTTTTTCAACAACGTAGCTATTACCCTCGAAAACTAAAACTTTTGAAATAGGAAAAGAGCCTTTAATCACATTCTTTACCATTTGCAATCATAAAATAGTCTAATATCTTCATTTTTTCAACGTACGTAGCTATTACCCTCGAAAACTAAAACTTTTGAAATAGGAAAAGAGCCTTTAATCACATTCTTTACCATTTGCAATCATAAAATAGTCTAATATCTTCATTTTTTCAACATACGTAGCTATTACCCTCGAAAACTAAAACTTTTGAAATAGGAAAAGAGCCTTTAATCACATTCTTTACCATTTGCAATCATAAAATTGTCTAATATCTTCATTTTTTCCACAGACAAAGCTATTACCCTCGAAAACTAAAACTTTTGACATAGGAAAAGAGCCTTTAATCACATTCTTTACCATTTGCAATCATAAAATAGTCTAATATCTTCATTTTTTCAACATACGTAGCTATTACCCTCGAAAACTAAAACTTTTGAAATAGGAAAAGAGCCTTTAATCACATTCTTTACCATTTGCAATCATAAAATAGTCTAATATCTTCATTTTTTCAACATACGTAGCTATTACCCTCGAAAACTAAAACTTTTGAAATAGGAAAAGAGCCTTTAATCACATTCTTTACCATGTGCAATCATAAAATTGTCTAATATCTTCATTTTTTCAACATACGTAGCTATTACCCTCGAAAACTAAAACTTTTGACATAGGAAAAGAGCCTTTAATCACATTCTTTACCATTTGCAATCATAAAATAGTCTAATATCTTCATTTTTTCAACATACGTAGCTATTACCCTCGAAAACTAAAACTTTTGAAATAGGAAAAGAGCCTTTAATCACATTCTTTACCATTTGCAATCATAAAATTGTCTAATATCTTCATTTTTTCCACATACAAGCTATTACCCTCGAAAACTAAAACTTTTGAAATAGGAAAAGAGCCTTTAATCACATTCTTTACCATTTGCAATCATAAAATAGTCTAATATCTTCATTTTTTCAACATCCGTAGCTATTACCCTCGAAAACTAAAACTTTTGAAATAGGAAAAGAGCCTTTAATCACATTCTTTACCATTTGCAATCATAAAATAGTCTAATATCTTCATTTTTTCAACATACGTAGCTATTACCCTCGAAAACTAAAACTTTTGAAATAGGAAAAGAGCCTTTAATCACATTCTTTACCATTTGCAATCATAAAATTGTCTAATATCTTCATTTTTTCAACATACGTAGCTATTACCCTCGAAAACTAAAACTTTTGAAATAGGAAAAGAGCCTTTAATCACATTCTTTACCATGTGCAATCATAAAATTGTCTAATATCTTCATTTTTTCAGACAAAGCTATTACCCTCGAAAACTAAAACTTTTGAAATAGGAAAAGAGCCTTTAATCACATTCTTTACCATTTGCAATCATAAAATAGTCTAATATCTTCATTTTTTCCACAGACAAAGCTATTACCCTCGAAAACTAAAACTTTTGACATGGAAAAGAGCCTTTAATCACATTCTTTACCATTTGCAATCATAAAATAGTCTAATATCTTCATTTTTTCAACATACGTAGCTATTACCCTCGAAAACTAAAACTTTTGAAATAGGAAAAGAGCCTTTAATCACATTCTTTACCATTTGCAATCATAAAACTAGTCTAATATCTTCATTTTTTCAACATACGTAGCTATTACCCTCGAAAACTAAAACTTTTGAAATAGGAAAAGAGCCTTTAATCACATTCTTTACCATTTGCAATCATAAAATAGTCTAATATCTTCATTTTTTTCAACATACTTAGCTATTACCCTCGAAAACTAAAACTTTTGAAATAGGAAAAGAGCCTTTAATCACATTCTTTACCATTTGCAATCATAAAATAGTCTAATATCTTCATTTTTTCAACATACGTAGCTATTACCCTCGAAAACTAAAACTTTTGAAAAGAAAAGAGCCTTTAATCACATTCTTTACCATTTGCAATCATAAAATAGTCTAATATCTTCATTTTTTCAACAACGTAGCTATTACCCTCGAAAACTAAAACTTTTGAAATAGGAAAAGAGCCTTTAATCACATTCTTTACCATTTGCAATCATAAACTAGTCTAATATCTTCATTTTTTCAACATACTTAGCTATTACCCTCGAAAACTAAAACTTTTGAAATAGGAAAAGAGCCTTTAATCACATTCTTTACCATTTGCAATCATAAAATAGTCTAATATCTTCATTTTTTCAACATACGTAGCTATTACCCTCGAAAACTAAAACTTTTGACATAGGAAAAGAGCCTTTAATCACATTCTTTACCATTTGCAATCATAAAATAGTCTAATATCTTCATTTTTTTCAACATACGTAGCTATTACCCTCGAAAACTAAAACTTTTGAAATAGGAAAAGAGCCTTTAATCACATTCTTTACCATTTGCAATCATAAAATAGTCTAATATCTTCATTTTTTCAACATACGTAGCTATTACCCTCGAAAACTAAAACTTTTGACATAGGAAAAGAGCCTTTAATCACATTCTTTACCATGTGCAATCATAAAATAGTCTAATATCTTCATTTTTTCAACATACGTAGCTATTACCCTCGAAAACTAAAACTTTTGAATAGGAAAAGAGCCTTTAATCACATTCTTTACCATTTGCAATCATAAAATAGTCTAATATCTTCATTTTTTCAACATACGTAGCTATTACCCTCGAAAACTAAAACTTTTGAAATAGGAAAAGAGCCTTTAATCACATTCTTTACCATTTGCAATCATAAAATAGTCTAATATCTTCATTTTTTCCACAGACATAGCTATTACCCTCGAAAACTAAAACTTTTGAAATAGGAAAAGAGCCTTTAATCACATTCTTTACCATTTGCAATCATAAAATAGTCTAATATCTTCATTTTTTCAACATACGTAGCTATTACCCTCGAAAACTAAAACTTTTGAAATAGGAAAAGAGCCTTTAATCACATTCTTTACCATTTGCAATCATAAAATAGTCTAATATCTTCATTTTTTCAAGATACGTAGCTATTACCCTCGAAAACTAAAACTTTTGAAATAGGAAAAGAGCCTTTAATCACATTCTTTACCATTTGCAATCATAAAATAGTCTAATATCTTCATTTTTTCAACATACGTAGCTATTACCCTCGAAAACTAAAACTTTTGAATAGGAAAAGAGCCTTTAATCACATTCTTTACCATTTGCAATCATAAAATAGTCTAATATCTTCATTTTTTCAACATACGTAGCTATTACCCTCGAAAACTAAAACTTTTGAAATAGGAAAAGAGCCTTTAATCACATTCTTTACCATTTGCAATCATAAAATAGTCTAATATCTTCATTTTTTCCACAGACAAAGCTATTACCCTCGAAAACTAAAACTTTTGAAATAGGAAAAGAGCCTTTAATCACATTCTTTACCATTTGCAATCATAAAATAGTCTAATATCTTCATTTTTTCCACATACATAGCTATTACCCTCGAAAACTAAAACTTTTGAAATAGGAAAAGAGCCTTTAATCACATTCTTTACCATTTGCAATCATAAAATAGTCTAATATCTTCATTTTTTCAACATACGTAGCTATTACCCTCGAAAACTAAAACTTTTGAAATAGGAAAAGAGCCTTTAATCACATTCTTTACCATTTGCAATCATAAAATAGTCTAATATCTTCATTTTTTCAACATACGTAGCTATTACCCTCGAAAACTAAAACTTTTGAATAGGAAAAGAGCCTTTAATCACATTCTTTACCATTTGCAATCATAAAATAGTCTAATATCTTCATTTTTTCAACATACGTAGCTATTACCCTCGAAAACTAAAACTTTTGAAATAGGAAAAGAGCCTTTAATCACATTCTTTACCATTTGCAATCATAAAATAGTCTAATATCTTCATTTTTTCAACATACGTAGCTATTACCCTCGAAAACTAAAACTTTTGAAATAGGAAAAGAGCCTTTAATCACATTCTTTACCATTTGCAATCATAAAATAGTCTAATATCTTCATTTTTTCAACATACGTAGCTATTACCCTCGAAAACTAAAACTTTTGAAATAGGAAAAGAGCCTTTAATCACATTCTTTACCATTTGCAATCATAAAATAGTCTAATATCTTCATTTTTTCCACAACAAAGCTATTACCCTCGAAAACTAAAACTTTTGAAATAGGAAAAGAGCCTTTAATCACATTCTTTACCATTTGCAATCATAAAATAGTCTAATATCTTCATTTTTTCAACAAAGCTATTACCCTCGAAAACTAAAACTTTTGACATAGGAAAAGAGCCTTTAATCACATTCTTTACCATTTGCAATCATAAAATAGTCTAATATCTTCATTTTTTCAACATACGTAGCTATTACCCTCGAAAACTAAAACTTTTGAAATAGGAAAAGAGCCTTTAATCACATTCTTTACCATTTGCAATCATAAAATAGTCTAATATCTTCATTTTTTCCACAGACAAAGCTATTACCCTCGAAAACTAAAACTTTTGACATAGGAAAAGAGCCTTTAATCACATTCTTTACCATTTGCAATCATAAAATAGTCTAATATCTTCATTTTTTCAACATACGTAGCTATTACCCTCGAAAACTAAAACTTTTGAAATAGGAAAAGAGCCTTTAATCACATTCTTTACCATTTGCAATCATAAAATAGTCTAATATCTTCATTTTTTCAACATACGTAGCTATTACCCTCGAAAACTAAAACTTTTGAAATAGGAAAAGAGCCTTTAATCACATTCTTTACCATTTGCAATCATAAAATAGTCTAATATCTTCATTTTTTCAACATACGTAGCTATTACCCTCGAAAACTAAAACTTTTGAAATAGGAAAAGAGCCTTTAATCACATTCTTTACCATTTGCAATCATAAAATAGTCTAATATCTTCATTTTTTCACAGACATAGCTATTACCCTCGAAAACTAAAACTTTTGAAATAGGAAAAGAGCCTTTAATCACATTCTTTACCATTTGCAATCATAAAATAGTCTAATATCTTCATTTTTTCAACATACGTAGCTATTACCCTCGAAAACTAAAACTTTTGAAATAGGAAAAGAGCCTTTAATCACATTCTTTACCATTTGCAATCATAAAATAGTCTAATATCTTCATTTTTTCAACATACGTAGCTATTACCCTCGAAAACTAAAACTTTTGAAATAGGAAAAGAGCCTTTAATCACATTCTTTACCATTTGCAATCATAAAATAGTCTAATATCTTCATTTTTTCAACATACGTAGCTATTACCCTCGAAAACTAAAACTTTTGAAATAGGAAAAGAGCCTTTAATCACATTCTTTACCATTTGCAATCATAAAATAGTCTAATATCTTCATTTTTTCAACATACGTAGCTATTACCCTCGAAAACTAAAACTTTTGAAATAGGAAAAGAGCCTTTAATCACATTCTTTACCATTTGCAATCATAAAATAGTCTAATATCTTCATTTTTTCAACATACGTAGCTATTACCCTCGAAAACTAAAACTTTTGAATAGGAAAAGAGCCTTTAATCACATTCTTTACCATGTGCAATCATAAAATAGTCTAATATCTTCATTTTTTCACATACGTAGCTATTACCCTCGAAAACTAAAACTTTTGAAATAGGAAAAGAGCCTTTAATCACATTCTTTACCATTTGCAATCATAAAATAGTCTAATATCTTCATTTTTTCAACATACGTAGCTATTACCCTCGAAAACTAAAACTTTTGACATAGGAAAAGAGCCTTTAATCACATTCTTTACCATGTGCAATCATAAAATTGTCTAATATCTTCATTTTTTCCACAACATACGTAGCTATTACCCTCGAAAACTAAAACTTTTGAAATAGGAAAAGAGCCTTTAATCACATTCTTTACCATTTGCAATCATAAAATAGTCTAATATCTTCATTTTTTCAACATACGTAGCTATTACCCTCGAAAACTAAAACTTTTGACATAGGAAAAGAGCCTTTAATCACATTCTTTACCATTTGCAATCATAAAATAGTCTAATATCTTCATTTTTTCAACATACGTAGCTATTACCCTCGAAAACTAAAACTTTTGACATAGGAAAAGAGCCTTTAATCACATTCTTTACCATTTGCAATCATAAAATAGTCTAATATCTTCATTTTTTCAACATACGTAGCTATTACCCTCGAAAACTAAAACTTTTGAAATAGGAAAAGAGCCTTTAATCACATTCTTTACCATGTGCAATCATAAAATAGTCTAATATCTTCATTTTTTCAACATACGTAGCTATTACCCTCGAAAACTAAAACTTTTGAAATAGGAAAAGAGCCTTTAATCACATTCTTTACCATGTGCAATCATAAAATAGTCTAATATCTTCATTTTTTCAACATACGTAGCTATTACCCTCGAAAACTAAAACTTTTGAAATAGGAAAAGAGCCTTTAATCACATTCTTTACCATGTGCAATCATAAAATTGTCTAATATCTTCATTTTTTCCACAGACAAAGCTATTACCCTCGAAAACTAAAACTTTTGAAATAGGAAAAGAGCCTTTAATCACATTCTTTACCATTTGCAATCATAAAATAGTCTAATATCTTCATTTTTTCAACATACGTAGCTATTACCCTCGAAAACTAAAACTTTTGAATAGGAAAAGAGCCTTTAATCACATTCTTTACCATTTGCAATCATAAAATAGTCTAATATCTTCATTTTTTCAACATACGTAGCTATTACCCTCGAAAACTAAAACTTTTGAAATAGGAAAAGAGCCTTTAATCACATTCTTTACCATTTGCAATCATAAAATAGTCTAATATCTTCATTTTTTCAACATACGTAGCTATTACCCTCGAAAACTAAAACTTTTGAAATAGGAAAAGAGCCTTTAATCACATTCTTTACCATTTGCAATCATAAAATAGTCTAATATCTTCATTTTTTCAACATACGTAGCTATTACCCTCGAAAACTAAAACTTTTGAAATAGGAAAAGAGCCTTTAATCACATTCTTTACCATTTGCAATCATAAAATAGTCTAATATCTTCATTTTTTCAACATAGCTCTTACCCCCGAAAACTAAAACTTTTGAAATAGGAAAAGAGCCTTTAATCACATTCTTTACCATTTGTAATCATAAAATAGTCTAATATCTTCATTTTTTCAACATACGTAGCTATTACCCTCGAAAACTAAAACTTTTGACATAGGAAAAGAGCCTTTAATCACATTCTTTACCATGTGCAATCATAAAATAGTCTAATATCTTCATTTTTTCAACATACGTAGCTATTACCCTCGAAAACTAAAACTTTTGAAATAGGAAAAGAGCCTTTAATCACATTCTTTACCATGTGCAATCATAAAATAGTCTAATATCTTCATTTTTTCAACATACGTAGCTATTACCCTCGAAAACTAAAACTTTTGAAATAGGAAAAGAGCCTTTAATCACATTCTTTACCATTTGCAATCATAAAATAGTCTAATATCTTCATTTTTTCAACATACGTAGCTATTACCCTCGAAAACTAAAACTTTTGACATAGGAAAAGAGCCTTTAATCACATTCTTTACCATGTGCAATCATAAAATAGTCTAATATCTTCATTTTTTCAACATACGTAGCTATTACCTCGAAAACTAAAACTTTTGAAATAGGAAAAGAGCCTTTAATCACATTCTTTACCATTTGCAATCATAAAATTAGTCTAATATCTTCATTTTTTCAACATACGTAGCTATTACCCTCGAAAACTAAAACTTTTGAAATAGGAAAAGAGCCTTTAATCACATTCTTTACCATTTGCAATCATAAAATAGTCTAATATCTTCATTTTTTCAACATACGTAGCTATTACCCTCGAAAACTAAAACTTTTGAAATAGGAAAAGAGCCTTTAATCACATTCTTTACCATTTGCAATCATAAAATAGTCTAATATCTTCATTTTTTCAACATACGTAGCTATTACCCTCGAAAACTAAAACTTTTGAAATAGGAAAAGAGCCTTTAATCACATTCTTTACCATTTGCAATCATAAAATAGTCTAATATCTTCATTTTTTCAACATACGTAGCTATTACCCTCGAAAACTAAAACTTTTGAAATAGGAAAAGAGCCTTTAATCACATTCTTTACCATTTGCAATCATAAAATAGTCTAATATCTTCATTTTTTCAACATACGTAGCTATTACCCTCGAAAACTAAAACTTTTGACATAGGAAAAGAGCCTTTAATCACATTCTTTACCATTTGCAATCATAAAATAGTCTAATATCTTCATTTTTTCAACATACGTAGCTATTACCCTCGAAAACTAAAACTTTTGAATAGGAAAAGAGCCTTTAATCACATTCTTTACCATTTGCAATCATAAAATAGTCTAATATCTTCATTTTTTCAACATACGTAGCTATTACCCTCGAAAACTAAAACTTTTGACATAGGAAAAGAGCCTTTAATCACATTCTTTACCATTTGCAATCATAAAATAGTCTAATATCTTCATTTTTTCCACAGACAAAGCTATTACCCTCGAAAACTAAAACTTTTGAAATAGGAAAAGAGCCTTTAATCACATTCTTTACCATTTGCAATCATAAAATAGTCTAATATCTTCATTTTTTCAACATACGTAGCTATTACCCTCGAAAACTAAAACTTTTGACATAGGAAAAGAGCCTTTAATCACATTCTTTACCATTTGCAATCATAAAATAGTCTAATATCTTCATTTTTTCAACATACGTAGCTATTACCCTCGAAAACTAAAACTTTTGAATAGGAAAAGAGCCTTTAATCACATTCTTTACCATGTGCAATCATAAAATAGTCTAATATCTTCATTTTTTCAACATACGTAGCTATTACCCTCGAAAACTAAAACTTTTGACATAGGAAAAGAGCCTTTAATCACATTCTTTACCATTTGCAATCATAAAATAGTCTAATATCTTCATTTTTTCAACATACGTAGCTATTACCCTCGAAAACTAAAACTTTTGAAATAGGAAAAGAGCCTTTAATCACATTCTTTACCATTTGCAATCATAAAATAGTCTAATATCTTCATTTTTTCAACATACGTAGCTATTACCCTCGAAAACTAAAACTTTTGAAATAGGAAAAGAGCCTTTAATCACATTCTTTACCATTTGCAATCATAAAATAGTCTAATATCTTCATTTTTTCCACAACATACGTAGCTATTACCCTTCGAAAACTAAAACTTTTGAAATAGGAAAAGAGCCTTTAGTCACATTCTTTACCATTTGCAATCATAAAATTGTCTAATATCTTCATTTTTCAACATACGTAGCTATTACCCTCGAAAACTAAAACTTTTGAAATAGGAAAAGAGCCTTTAATCACATTCTTTACCATTGCAATCATAAAATAGTCTAATATCTTCATTTTTTCCACAGACATAGCTATTACCCTCGAAAACTAAAACTTTTGAAATAGGAAAAGAGCCTTTAATCACATTCTTTACCATTTGCAATCATAAAATAGTCTAATATCTTCATTTTTTCAACATACGTAGCTATTAC
The DNA here is from genome assembly GCF_032884065.1 of Artemia franciscana. Lineage (NCBI taxonomy): Eukaryota > Metazoa > Arthropoda > Branchiopoda > Anostraca > Artemiidae > Artemia > Artemia franciscana. Next base: position 5,155 of record NW_027065658.1, on the reverse strand, counting down.
CCTCGAAAACTAAAACTTTTGAAATAGGAAAAGAGCCTTTAATCACATTCTTTACCATTTGCAATCATAAAATAGTCTAATATCTTCATTTTTTCAACATACGTAGCTATTACCCTCGAAAACTAAAACTTTTGACATAGGAAAAGAGCCTTTAATCACATTCTTTACCATTTGCAATCATAAAATAGTCTAATATCTTCATTTTTTCAACATACGTAGCTATTACCCTCGAAAACTAAAACTTTTGACATAGGAAAAGAGCCTTTAATCACATTCTTTACCATTTGCAATCATAAAATAGTCTAATATCTTCATTTTTTCAACATACGTAGCTCTTACCCCCGAAAACTAAAACTTTTGAAATAGGAAAAGAGCCTTTAATCACATTCTTTACCATTTGCAATCATAAAATAGTCTAATATCTTCATTTTTTCAACAAAGCTATTACCCTCGAAAACTAAAACTTTTGACATAGGAAAAGAGCCTTTAATCACATTCTTTACCATTTGCAATCATAAAATAGTCTAATATCTTCATTTTTTCAACATACGTAGCTATTACCCTCGAAAACTAAAACTTTTGAAATAGGAAAAGAGCCTTTAATCACATTCTTTACCATTTGCAATCATAAAATAGTCTAATATCTTCATTTTTTCAACATACGTAGCTATTACCCTCGAAAACTAAAACTTTTGACATAGGAAAAGAGCCTTTAATCACATTCTTTACCATTTGCAATCATAAAATAGTCTAATATCTTCATTTTTTCAACATACGTAGCTATTACCCTCGAAAACTAAAACTTTTGACATAGGAAAAGAGCCTTTAATCACATTCTTTACCATGTGCAATTCATAAAATAGTCTAATATCTTCATTTTTTCAACATACGTAGCTATTACCCTCAAAAACTAAAACTTTTGACATAGGAAAAGAGCCTTTAATCACATTCTTTACCATGTGCAATCATAAAATTGTCTAATATTATCATTTTTTTAACATACGTAGCTATTACCCTCGAAAACTAAAACTTTTGAAATAGGAAAAGAGCCTTTAATCACATTCTTTACCATGTGCAATCATAAAATAGTCTAATATCTTCATTTTTTCAACATACGTAGCTATTACCCTCGAAAACTAAAACTTTTGAAATAGGAAAAGAGCCTTTAATCACATTCTTTACCATTTGCAATCATAAAATAGTCTAATATCTTCATTTTTTCAACATACGTAGCTATTACCCTCGAAAACTAAAACTTTTGAAATAGGAAAAGAGCCTTTAATCACATTCTTTACCATGTGCAATCATAAAATAGTCTAATATCTTCATTTTTTCAACATACGTAGCTATTACCCTCGAAAACTAAAACTTTTGAAATAGGAAAAGAGCCTTTAATCACATTCTTTACCATGTGCAATCATAAAATAGTCTAATATCTTCATTTTTTCAACATACGTAGCTATTACCCTCGAAAACTAAAACTTTTGAAATAGGAAAAGAGCCTTTAATCACATTCTTTACCATTTGCAATCATAAAATAGTCTAATATCTTCATTTTTTCAACATACGTAGCTATTACCCTCGAAAACTAAAACTTTTGAAATAGGAAAAGAGCCTTTAATCACATTCTTTACCATTTGCAATCATAAAATAGTCTAATATCTTCATTTTTTCAACATACGTAGCTATTACCCTCGAAAACTAAAACTTTTGAAATAGGAAAAGAGCCTTTAATCACATTCTTTACCATTTGCAATCATAAAATAGTCTAATATCTTCATTTTTTCAACATACGTAGCTATTACCCTCGAAAACTAAAACTTTTGAAATAGGAAAAGAGCCTTTAATCACATTCTTTACCATTTGCAATCATAAAATAGTCTAATATCTTCATTTTTTCCACAGACAAAGCTCTTACCCTCGAAAACTAAAACTTTTGAAATAGGAAAAGAGCCTTTAATCACATTCTTTACCATTGTGCAATCATAAAATAGTCTAATATCTTCATTTTTTCAACATACGTAGCTATTACCCTCGAAAACTAAAACTTTTGACATAGGAAAAGAGCCTTTAATCACATTCTTTACCATGTGCAATCATAAAATAGTCTAATATCTTCATTTTTTCAACATACGTAGCTATTACCCTCGAAAACTAAAACTTTTGAAATAGGAAAAGAGCCTTTAATCACATTCTTTACCATGTGCAATCATAAAATAGTCTAATATCTTCTTTTTTTCAACATACGTAGCTATTACCCTCGAAAACTAAAACTTTTGACATAGGAAAAGAGCCTTTAATCACATTCTTTACCATTTGCAATCATAAAATAGTCTAATATCTTCATTTTTTCAACATACGTAGCTATTACCCTCGAAAACTAAAACTTTTGACATAGGAAAAGAGCCTTTAATCACATTCTTTACCATTTGCAATCATAAAATAGTCTAATATCTTCATTTTTTCAACATACGTAGCTATTACCCTCGAAAACTAAAACTTTTGAAATAGGAAAAGAGCCTTTAATCACATTCTTTACCATGTGCAATCATAAAATAGTCTAATATCTTCATTTTTTCAACATACGTAGCTATTACCCTCGAAAACTAAAACTTTTGAAATAGGAAAAGAGCCTTTAATCACATTCTTTACCATTTGCAATCATAAAATAGTCTAATATCTTCATTTTTTCAACATACGTAGCTATTACCCTCGAAAACTAAAACTTTTGCATAGGAAAAGAGCCTTTAATCACATTCTTTACCATTTGCAATCATAAATAGTCTAATATCTTCATTTTTTCAACATACGTAGCTATTACCCTCGAAAACTAAAACTTTTGAAATAGGAAAAGAGCCTTTAATCACATTCTTTACCATTTGCAATCATAAAATAGTCTAATATCTTCATTTTTTCAACATACGTAGCTATTACCCTCGAAAACTAAAACTTTTGAAATAGGAAAAGAGCCTTTAATCACATTCTTTACCATGTGCAATCATAAAATAGTCTAATATCTTCATTTTTTTCAACATACGTAGCTATTACCCTCGAAAACTAAAACTTTTGACATAGGAAAAGAGCCTTTAATCACATTCTTTACCATTTGCAATCATAAAATAGTCTAATATCTTCATTTTTTCCACAGACAAAGCTATTACCCTCGAAAACTAAAACTTTTGACATAGGAAAAGAGCCTTTAATCACATTCTTTACCATTTGCAATCATAAAATAGTCTAATATCTTCATTTTTTCAACATACGTAGCTATTACCCTGAAAACTAAAACTTTTGACATAGGAAAAGAGCCTTTAATCACATTCTTTACCATTTGCAATCATAAAATAGTCTAATATCTTCATTTTTTCAACATACGTAGCTATTACCCTCGAAAACTAAAACTTTTGAAATAGGAAAAGAGCCTTTAATCACATTCTTTACCATTTGCAATCATAAAATAGTCTAATATCTTCATTTTTTCAGACAACGTAGCTATTACCCTCGAAAACTAAAACTTTTGAAATAGGAAAAGAGCCTTTAATCACATTCTTTACCATGTGCAATCATAAAATAGTCTAATATCTTCATTTTTTCAACATACGTAGCTATTACCCTCGAAAACTAAAACTTTTGACATAGGAAAAGAGCCTTTAATCACATTCTTTACCATTTGCAATCATAAAATAGTCTAATATCTTCATTTTTTCAACATACGTAGCTATTACCCTCGAAAACTAAAACTTTTGACATAGGAAAAGAGCCTTTAATCACATTCTTTACCATTTGCAATCATAAAATAGTCTAATATCTTCATTTTTTCAACATACGTAGCTATTACCCTCGAAAACTAAAACTTTTGAAATAGGAAAAGAGCCTTTAATCACATTCTTTACCATTTGCAATCATAAAATAGTCTAATATCTTCATTTTTTCAACATACGTAGCTATTACCCTCGAAAACTAAAACTTTTGAATAGGAAAAGAGCCTTTAATCACATTCTTTACCATGTGCAATCATAAAATTGTCTAATATCTTCATTTTTTCAACATACGTAGCTATTACCCTCGAAAACTAAAACTTTTGAATAGGAAAAGAGCCTTTAATCACATTCTTTACCATTTGCAATCATAAAATAGTCTAATATCTTCATTTTTTCAACATACGTAGCTATTACCCTCGAAAACTAAAACTTTTGAAATAGGAAAAGAGCCTTTAATCACATTCTTTACCATGTGCAATCATAAAATAGTCTAATATCTTCATTTTTTCCAAGACATAGCTATTACCCTCGAAAACTAAAACTTTTGAAATAGGAAAAGAGCCTTTAATCACATTCTTTACCATTTGCAATCATAAAATAGTCTAATATCTTCATTTTTTCAACATACGTAGCTATTACCCTCGAAAACTAAAACTTTTGAAATAGGAAAAGAGCCTTTAATCACATTCTTTACCATTTGCAATCATAAAATAGTCTAATATCTTCATTTTTTCAACATACGTAGCTATTACCCTCGAAAACTAAAACTTTTGAAATAGGAAAAGAGCCTTTAATCACATTCTTTACCATTTGCAATCATAAAATAGTCTAATATCTTCATTTTTTCAACATACGTAGCTATTACCCTCGAAAACTAAAACTTTTGACATAGGAAAAGAGCCTTTAATCACATTCTTTACCATTTGCAATCATAAAATAGTCTAATATCTTCATTTTTTCAACATACGTAGCTATTACCCTCGAAAACTAAAACTTTTGACATAGGAAAAGAGCCTTTAATCACATTCTTTACCATTTGCAATCATAAAATAGTCTAATATCTTCATTTTTTCAACATACGTAGCTATTACCCTCGAAAACTAAAACTTTTGACATAGGAAAAGAGCCTTTAATCACATTCTTTACCATTTGCAATCATAAAATAGTCTAATATCTTCATTTTTTCAACATACGTAGCTATTACCCTCGAAAACTAAAACTTTTGAAATAGGAAAAGAGCCTTTAATCACATTCTTTACCATTTGCAATCATAAAATAGTCTAATATCTTCATTTTTTCCACAGACAAAGCTATTACCCTCGAAAACTAAAACTTTTGAAATAGGAAAAGAGCCTTTAATCACATTCTTTACCATTTGCAATCATATCATTCAT
>NW_027065657.1:0-20866 GCF_032884065.1 Artemia franciscana | reverse complement strand
TGTGATTAAAGGCTCTTTTCCTATTTCAAGAGTTTTAGTTTTTAGGGGTAATAACTACGTGCTTGGAAAAAAATGAAAATATTAGACTATTTTATGATTGCACATGGTAAAGAATGTGATTAAAGGCTCTTTTTCTATTTCAAAAGTATTAGTTTTCGGGGGTAATTGCTAAGTCTGTGGAAAAAATGAAGATATTAGACTATTTTATGATTGCGCATGGTAAAGAATATGATTAAAGGCTCTTTTCCTATTTCAAAAGTTTTAGTTTTCGGGGGTAATAGCTTCGTCCGTGGAAAAAATGAAGATATTAAACTATTTCATGATTGCACATGGTAAAGAATGTGATTAAAGGCTCTTTTCCTATTTCAGAAGTTTTTGTTTTCGGGGGTAATAGCTACGTCCTTGGACAAAAATGAAGATATTAGACTATTATGTGATTGCACATCGTAAAGAATGTGATTAAAGGCTCTTTTTCTATTTCAAAAGTTTTAGTTTTCGGGGGTAATAGCTTAGTCTGTGGAAAATATGAAGATATTAGACTATTTTATGATTGTACATGGTAAAAAATGTGATTAAAGGCTGTTTTTCTATTTCAAAAGTTTTAGTTTTCGGGGGTAATAGCTACGTCCATGGAAAAAATGAAGATATTAGACCGTTTTACGATTTTACATTTTAAAGAATGTGATTAAAGGCTCTTTTCCTATTTCAAAAGTTTTAGTTTTCGAGTGTAATAGCTATGTGTTTGGAATTAATGAAGATATTAGACTACTTTATGATAGCAAATGGTAAAGAATGTGATTAAAGGATCTTTTCCTATTTCAAAAGTTTTAGTTTTCGGGGTATTAGCTACGTCCATGGAAAAAAATGAAGATATTACACTATTTTTTGATTGAACATGGTAAAGAATGTGATTAAAGGCTCTTTTCCTATATCAAAAGTTTTAGTTTTTAAGGGTAATAGCTACGTCCGTGGAAAAAATGAAGATATTAGACTATTTTATGATTGCACATGGTGAAGAATGTGATTAAAGGCTCTTTTCCCATTTCCAAACTTTTAGTTTTTGGGGGTAATATCTACGTCTGTGGAAAAAATGAAGATGTTAGACTATTTTATGATTGCATATGGTAAAGAATCTGATTAAAGGCTTTTTCCTATTTCAAAAGTTTTAGTTTTCGGGGGTACTAGCTACGTATTTAGAAAAAAAATGACGATATTAGACTATTTTATGATTGCACATGGTGAAGAATGTGATTAAAGGTTCTTTTCCTATTTCAATAGTTTTAGTTTTCGGGGTTAATAGCTACGTCCTTTGAAAAAAACATGAAGATATTAGACTATTTTATCATTGCACATGGTAAAGAATGTGATTAAAGGCTCTTTTTCTATTTCAAAAGTTTTAGTTTTCGGGAGTAATAGCTAGGTCCGTGGAAAAAAATGAAGATATTAAACTATTTCATGATTGCACATGGTAAAGAATGTGATTAAACAAAAGTTTTAGTTTTCGAGGGTAATAACTATGTCTGTGGAAAAAATGAATATATTAGACTATTTTATCATTGTGCATGATTAAAGGCTGAATGTGAATGTGATTAAAGGCTCTTTTCCTATTTCAAAAGTTTATGTTTTCGGGGGTAATAGCTTCGTCCGTGGAAAAAATTAAGATATTAAACTATTTCATGATTGCACATGGTTAAGAATGTGATTAAAGGCTCTTTTCCTATTTCAAAAGTTTTAGTTTTCGGTGGTAATAGCTACGTCCTTGGAAAAAAATGAAGATATTAGACTATTTTATGATTGCACATGGTAAAGAATGTGATTAAAGGCTCTTTTCCTATTTCAAAAGTTATAGTTTTCGGGGGTAATAGCTAGGTCCGTGGAAAAAATAAAGATATTAGACTATCTTATGATTGCACATGGTAAAGAATGTGATTAAAGGCTCTTTTCCTATTTCAAAAGTTTTAGTTTTGGGGGTAGTAGTTACGTCTGTGGAAAAAATGAAGATATTAGACTATTTTATGATTGCGCATGGTAAAGAATGTGATTAAAGGCTCTTTTCCTATTTCAAAAGTTTTAGTTTTCGGGGGTAATAGCTACGTCCGTGGAAAAAATGAAGATATTAGACTATTTTATGATTGCGCATGGTAAAGAATGTGATTAAAGGCTCTTTTCCCATTTCAGAAGTTTTAGTTTTCGGGGGTAATAACTACATCCTTGGAAAAAAATGAAAATATTAGACTATTTTGTGATTGCTCATGGTAAAGAATGTGATTAAAGGCTCTTTTTCTATTTCAAAAGTATTAGTTTTCGAGGGTAATTGCTAAGTCTGTGGAAAATATGAAGTTATTAGACTATTTTATGATTGCGCATGGTAAAGAATGTGATTTAAGGCTCTTTTCCTATTTCAAAAGTTTTAGTTTTCGAGGGTAATAGCTATGTCTGTGGAAAAAATGAAGATATTAAACTATTTTATGATTGCACTTGGTAATGAATGTGATTAAAGGCTCTTTTCCTATTTCAAAAGTTTTAGTTTTTGGGGGGTAATAGCTTGTTCCGTGGAATAAATGAAGATATTAAACTATTTCATGATTGCACATGGTAAAGAATGTGATTAAAGGCTCTTTTCCTAATTCAAAAGTTTTAGTTTTCGAGGGTAATAGCTACCTCCTTGGAAAAAAAAATGAAGATATTAGACTATTTTATGATTGTATATGGTAAAGAATGTGATTAAAGGCTCTTTTCCTATTTCATAAGTTTTAGTTTTCGGGGGTAATAGCTTCGTCCGTGGAAAAATGAAGATATTAAACTATTTCATGATTGCACATGGTAAAGAATGTGATTAAAGGTTCTTTTCCTATTTCAAAAGTTTTAGTTATCAGGGATAATAGCTTTGTCCGTGGAATAAATGAAGATATTAGACTATTTTAAGATTGCACACGATAAAGAATGTGATTAAAGGCTCTTTTCCTATTTCAAAAGTTATAGTTTTCGGGGGTAATAGCTAGGTCCATGGAAAAAATAAAGATATTAGACTACTTTATGATTGCACATGGTAAAGAATGTGATTAAAGGCTCTTTTCCTCTTTCAAAAGTTTTAATTTTCGGGGGTAGTAGCTACGTCTGTGGAAAAAATGAAGATATTAGACTATTTTATGATTGCGTATGGTAAAGAATGTGATTAAAGGCTCTTTTCCTATTTCAAAAGTTTTAGTTTTCGGGGGTAATAGCTATGTCCGTGGAAAAAATGAAGATATTAGACTATTTTATGATTGCGCATGGTAAAGAATGTGATTAAAGGCTCTTTTCCTATTTCAAGAGTTTTAGTTTTTAGGGGTAATAACTACGTGCTTGGAAAAAAATGAAAATATTAGACTATTTTATGATTGCACATGGTAAAGAATGTGATTAAAGGCTCTTTTTCTATTTCAAAAGTATTAGTTTTCGGGGGTAATTGTTAAGTCTGTGGAAAAAATGAAGATATTAGACTATTTTATGATTGCGCATGGTAAAGAATATGATTAAAGGCTCTTTTCCTATTTCAAAAGTTTTAGTTTTCGGGGGTAATAGCTTCGTCCGTGGAAAAAATGAAGATATTAAACTATTTCATGATTGCACATGGTAAAGAATGTGATTAAAGGCTCTTTTCCTATTTCAGAAGTTTTTGTTTTCGGGGGTAATAGCTACGTCCTTGGACAAAAATGAAGATATTAGACTATTATGTGATTGCACATCGTAAAGAATGTGATTAAAGGCTCTTTTTCTATTTCAAAAGTTTTAGTTTTCGGGGGTAATAGCTTAGTCTGTGGAAAATATGAAGATATTAGACTATTTTATGATTGTACATGGTAAAAAATGTGATTAAAGGCTGTTTTTATATTTCAAAAGTTTTAGTTTTCGGGGGTAATAGCTACGTCCATGGAAAAAATGAAGATATTAGACCGTTTTACGATTTTACATTTTAAAGAATGTGATTAAAGGCTCTTTTCCTATTTCAAAAGTTTTAGTTTTCGAGTGTAATAGCTATGTGTTTGGAATTAATGAAGATATTAGACTACTTTATGATAGCAAATGGTAAAGAATGTGATTAAAGGATCTTTTCCTATTTCAAAAGTTTTAGTTTTCGGGGTATTAGCTACGTCCATGAAAAAAAATGAAGATATTACACTATTTTTTGATTGAACATGGTAAAGAATGTGATTAAAGGCTCTTTTCCTATATCAAAAGTTTTAGTTTAGGGTAAGTTTAGTTTTAGTTTTAGGGTAATAGCTACGTCCGTGGAAAAAATGAAGATATTAGACTATTTTATGATTGCACATGGTGAAGAATGTGATTAAAGGCTCTTTTCCCATTTCCAAACTTTTAGTTTTTGGGGGTAATATCTACGTCTGTGGAAAAAATGAAGATGTTAGACTATTTTATGATTGCATATGGTAAAGAATCTGATTAAAGGCTTTTTCCTATTTCAAAAGTTTTAGTTTTCGGGGGTACTAGCTACGTATTTAGAAAAAAAATGACGATATTAGACTATTTTATGATTGCACATGGTGAAGAATGTGATTAAAGGTTCTTTTCCTATTTCAATAGTTTTAGTTTTCGGGGTTAATAGCTACGTCCTTTGAAAAAAACATGAAGATATTAGACTATTTTATCATTGCACATGGTAAAGAATGTGATTAAAGGCTCTTTTTCTATTTCAAAAGTTTTAGTTTTCGGGAGTAATAGCTAGGTCCGTGGAAAAAAATGAAGATATTAAACTATTTCATGATTGCACATGGTAAAGAATGTGATTAAACAAAAGTTTTAGTTTTCGAGGGTAATAACTATGTCTGTGGAAAAAATGAATATATTAGACTATTTTATCATTGTGCATGATTAAAGGCTGAATGTGAATGTGATTAAAGGCTCTTTTCCTATTTCAAAAGTTTATGTTTTCGGGGGTAATAGCTTCGTCCGTGGAAAAAATTAAGATATTAAACTATTTCATGATTGCACATGGTTAAGAATGTGATTAAAGGCTCTTTTCCTATTTCAAAAGTTTTAGTTTTCGGTGGTAATAGCTACGTCCTTGGAAAAAAAAAATGAAGATATTAGACTATTTTATGATTGCACATGGTAAAGAATGTGATTAAAGGCTCCTTTCCTATTTCAAAAGTTTTAGTTTTCGGGGGCAATAGCTTCGTCCGTGGAAAAAATGAAGATATTAAACTATTTCATGATTGCACATGGTAAAGAATGTGATTAAAGGCTCTTTTTCTATTTCAAAAGTTTTAGTTTTCGGGGGTAATAGCTACGTCCGTGGAAAAAAATGAAGATATTAAACTATTTTATGATTGCACATGGTAAAGAATGTGATTAAAGGCTCTTTTCCTATTTCAGAAGTTTTAGTTTTCGAGGGTAATTGCTATGTCTGTGGAAAAAATGAAGATATTAGACTATTTTATGATTGCATATGGTAAACAATGTGATTAAATGCTCTTTTCCTATTTCAAATGTTTTAGTTTTCGGGGGTGTTAGCTTCGTCCGTGGAAAAAATGAAGATATTAAACTATTTCATGATTGCACATGGTAAAGAATGTGATTAAGGGCTCTTTTCCTATTTCAAAAGTTTTAGTTTTCGAGGGTAATAGCTATGTCTGTGGAAAAAATGAACATATTAAACTATTTTATGATTGCACATGGTAAAGAATGTGATTAAAGGCTCTTTTTCTATTTCAAAAGTTTTAGTTTTTGGGGGTAATAGCTACGTCAGTGGAAAAAATGAAGATATTAGACTATTTTATGATTGCACATGGTAAAGAATGTGATTAAAGGCTCTTTTCCTATTTCAAAAGTTTTAGTTTTCGGGGGTAATAGCTACGTCCGTGGAAAAAAATGAAGATATTAGACTATTTTATGATTGAACATGGTAAAGAATGTGATTAGAAGCTCTTTTCCCATTTCAAAAGTTTTAGTTTTCGACTGTAATATTTATGTCTGTGGAAAAAATGAAGATATTGGACTATTTTATGATTGCATATGGTAAAGAATGTGATTAAAGGCTCTTTTCCTATTTCAAAAGTTTTAGTTTTCGAGGGTAATAGCTATGTCTGTGGAAAAACTGAAGATATTAGACTATTTTATGATTGCATATATTAAAGAATGTGTTTAAAGTTTCTTTTTCTATTCCAAAAGTTTTAGTTTTCAGGGGTAATAGCTTCGTTTGTGGAAAAAATGAAGATATTAAACTATTTCATGATTGCACCTGGTAAAAAACGTGATTAAAGGCTCTTTTCCTAGTTCAAAAGTTTTAGTTTTTGGGGGTAATAGCTACGTCCTTGGAAAAAATGAAGATATTCGACTATTTTATGATTGCATATTGTAAAGAATGTGATTGAAGGCTCTTTTCCTATTTCAAAAGTTTTAGTTTTCGGGGGTAATAGCTACGTCCTTGGCAAAAAATGAAGATATTAAACTATTTTATGATTGCACATGGTAAAGAATGTGATTAAAGGCTCTTTTTCTATTTCAAAAGTTTTAGTTTTCGGGGGTAATAGCTGCGTCCGTGGAAAAAATGAAGATATTAAACTATTTCATGATTGCACATGGTTAAGAATGTGATTAAAGGCTCTTTTCCTATTTCAAAAGTTTTAGTTTTCGAGGGTAATAGCTATGTCTGTGGAAAAACTGAAGATATTAGACTATTTTATGATTGCATATATTAAAGAATGTGATTAAAGTTTCTTTTTCTATTCCAAAAGTTTTAGTTTTCAGGGGTAATAGCTTCGTCCGTGGAAAAAATGAAGATATTAAACTATTTCATGATTGCACCTGGTAAAAAACGTGATTAAAGGCTCTTTTCCTAGTTCAAAAGTTTTAGTTTTTGGGGGTAATAGCTATGTCTTTGGAAAAAATGAAGATATTCGACTATTTTATGATTGCATATGGTAAAGAATGTGATTGAAGGCTCTTCTCCTATTTCAAAAGTTTTAGTTTTTGGGGGTAATAGCTACGTCCTTGGAAAAAAATGAAGATATTAAACTATTTTATGATTGCACATGGTAAAGAATGTGATTAAAGGCTCTTTTTCTATTTCAAAAGTTTTAGTTTTCGGGGGTAATAGCTACGTCCGTGGAAAAATGAAGTTATTAGACTATTTTATGATCAAACAGTTCGTGGTAACGAACTGTAGTAAGGAGCGACCCGGCTCAATAGTAACCAAAACTCTAAAAAATGGATTTTTGATACCAATACCTACATCAAAAGAATCGCATTTTAATGCTGATTTTAAATATATAAGTTTCATCAAGTTTAGTCTTACCCATCAAAAGTTACGAGCCTGAGAAAATTTGCGTTATTTTAGAAAATAGGGGGAAACGCCCCCTAGAAGTCATAGAATCTTAACGAATATCATACCATCAGATTTAGCGTATCAGATAACCCTACTGTAGAAGTTTCAAGCTCCTATCTACAAAAATGTGGAATTTTGTATTTTTTGCCAGAAGGCAGATCACGGATGCGTGTTTATTTGTTTTTTTTTTGTTTTTTTTTCCCCAGGGGTGATCGTATCGACCCAGTTGTCCTAGAATGTTGCAAGAGGGCTCATTATAACGGAAATGAAAAGTTCTAGTGCCCTTTTTAAGTGACCAAAAAAATTGTAGGGCACCTAGGCCCCCTCCCACGCTAATCATTTTACCAAAGTCAACAGATCAAAATTCTAAGATAGCCATTTTATTCAGCGTAGTCGAAAAACCTTATAACTAGGGGACGACTTACTCCCCCACAGTCCCCATGGGAGGGGCAACAAGTTACAAACTTTGACCAATGCTTACATATAGTAATGGTTATTGGGAAGTATACAGGCGTTTTCAGGAGGATTTTTTTTGGTTGGGGGAGGGGTTGAGAAGAGAGGAATATGCTGGGGGAACTTTCCATCGATAATTTGTCATGGGGGAAGAAAATATCCATGAAGGGAGCGCAGGATTTACTAGCATTATTTAAAAACACAATGAAAAAATAAATATGAAAAAATCTTTCAGCTGGAAGTAAGGAACAGCATTAAAACTTAAAACAAACAGAAATTATTACCCATTTGAGGGGCTCACCTCCTCCTAATACCTCGCTCTTTACGTTAAAGTATTTTTAGTAATTTCAACTATTTATTCTACGGCTTTCGTGATTCTGGGGTCATTCTTAATGAATTGGGACAAAATTTAAGCTTTAGTGTAAAGAGCGAGGATCTGACAAGGGGGCGAACCCCCTCATATATGTAATAAAAATATGAGAATACAAAAGTTCTTTACGTAAGCTAATTTATAAGTTACGTAAATCTTTTACTAATAAAAATATTCGTAAAAAATTAAAAGTTCTAGTTGCCTTTTTAATTAACCAAAAAATCGGAGGGCAACTAGGCTTCCTCCCCCGCTCTTTTTTTCTCAAAATTATTCGATCAAAATTATGAGAAAGCCATTTAGCCAAAAAAAATATGCAAATTTCGTTTTAATTATTCCTCTGCGGAGAGCCAAAATCAAAACATGCATTGATTCAAAAACGTTCAGAAATTAAATAAAAAAAAACAAGTTTTTTTAACTGAAAGTAAGGAGCGACATTAAAACTTAAAACGAACAGAAATTACTTTGTATATGAAAGAGGCTGCTTCCTCGTCAACGCCCCACTATTTAAGCTAAAGTTTTTTACTGTTTTAAAAAGAAGAATTGAGAGACAGAGTCAAACTTTAGTGTAAAGAGCGGGGCGTTGACGAGGAAGCAGCCTCTTTCATATACGAAGTAATTTCTGTTCGTTTTAAGTTTTAATGTCGCTCCTTACTTTCAGTTAAAAAAACTTGTTTTTTTTTATTTAATTGCACATGGTAAAGAATGTTATTAAAGGCTCTTTTCATATTTCAAAAGTTTTAGTTTTCAAGGGTAATAGCTATGTCTGTGGAGAAAAGGAAGATATTAGACTATTTTATGATTGCACATGGTAAAGAATGTTATTAAAGGCTCTTTTCATATTTCAAAAGTTTTAGTTTTCGAGGGTAATAGCTATGTCTGTGGAGAAAAGGAAGATATTAGACTATTTTATGATTGCACATGGTAAAGAATGTGATTAAAGGCTCTTTTCCTATTTCAAAAGTTTTAGTTTTCGGGGGTAATAGCTTCGTCCGTGGAAAAATGAAGATATTAAACTATTTCATGATTGCACATGGTAAAGAATGTGATTAAATGCTCTTTTCCTATTTCAAAAGTTTTAGTTTTAGGGGGTAATAGCTACGTCCTTGGAAAAAATGAAGATATTAGACTATTTTATGATTGCACATGGTAAAGAATGTGATTAAAGGCTTTTTTTCTATTTCAAAAGTTTTAGTTTTCGGGGGTGATAGCTACCTCCGTGGAAAAAATGAAGATATTAGACTATTTTATGATTGTACATGGTAAAGAATGTGATTAAAGGCTCTTTTCCTATTTCAAAAGTTTTAGTTTTCGGGGGTAATAGCTTCGTTCGTGGAAAAAATGAAGATATTAAACTATTTCATGATTGCACATGGTAAAGAATGTGATTAAAGGCTCTTTTCCTATTTCAAAATTTTTAGTTTTCGGGGGTAATAGCTACGTCCATGGAAAAAAATGAAGATATTAGACTTTTTTATGATTGCACATGGTAAAGAATGCGATTAAAGACTCTTTTCCTATTTCAAAAGTTTTAGTTTTCGGGGGTAATAGCTACGTCCGTGGAAAAAAATGAAGATATTAGACTATTTTATGATTGCGCATGGTAAAGAATGTGATTAAAGGCTCTTTTCCTATTTCAAAAGTTTTAGATTTCGAGGGTAATAGCTACGTCCGTGAAATAAATGAAGATATTAGACTATTTTATGATATCGCATGGTAAAGAATGTGATTAAAGGCTCTTTTCCTATTTCAAAAGTTTTAGTTCTTGGGGGTCCTAACAACGTCCTTGGAAAAATACGAAGATATTAGACTATTTTATGATTGCACATGGTAAAGAATGTGATTATGGCTCTTTTTCTATTTCAAAAATTTTAGTTTTCGGGGGTATTTGCTACGTCCGTGGAAAAAAAAATGAAGATATTAGACTACTTTATGATTGCACATGGTAAAGAATGTGATTAAAGGCTCTTTTCCTATTTCAAAAGTTTTAGTTTTCGGGGGTAATAGCTTTGTCCGTGGAAAAAATGAAGATATTAGACTATTTTATGATTACACATGGTAAAGAATGTGATTAAAGGCCCTTTTTCTATTTAAAAAATTTTAGTTTTCGGGGGTATTAGCTACGTCCGTGAAAAAAAAAATGAAGATATTAGACTATTTTATGATTGCACATGGTAAAGAATGTGATTAAAGGCTCTTTTCCTATTTCAAAAGTTTTAGTTTTCGGGGGTAATAGCTTTGTCCGTGGAAAAAATGAAGATATTAAACTATTTCATGATTGCACATGGTAAAGATTGTGATTAAAGCCTTTTTTTCTATTTCAAAAGTTTTAGTTCTTGGGGATAATAGCAACGTCCTTGGAAAAAAATGAAGATATTAGACTATTTTATGATTGCACATGGTAAAGAATGTGATTAAAGGCTCTTTTCCTATTTCAAAAGTTTTAGTTTTCGGGGGTAATAGCTTTGTCCGGGGAAAAAATGAAGATATTATACTATTTCATGATTGCACATGGTAAAGATTGTGATTAAAGGCTCTTTTCCTATTTCAAAAGTTTTAGTTCTTTGGGATAATAGCAACGTCCTTGGAAAAAAAATGAAGATATTAGACTATTTTATGATTGTCAAACAGTTCGTGGTAACGAACTTTAGTAAGGAGCGACCCGGCTCAATAGTAACCAAAACTCTAAAAAATGGAATTTTGATACTAATAGCTATATCAAAAGAATCGCATTTTAATGCTGGTTTTAAATATATAAGTTTCATCAAGTTTAGTCTTACCCATCAAAAGTTACGAGCCTGAGAAAATTTGCGTTATTTTAGAAAATAGGGGGAAACATCCCCTAAAAGTCATAGAATCTTAACGAAAATCAAACCATCAGATTCAGCGTATCAGAGAACCCTATTGTAGAAGTCTCGAGCTCCTATCAACAAAAATGTGGAATTTTGCATTTTTTGCCAGAAGGCAGATCACGGATGCGTGTTTATTTGTTTTTTTGTTTTTTTGTTTTTGTTTTTTTTTTTTTCCCAGGGGTGATCGTATCGACCCAGTTGTCCTAGAATGTTGCAAGAGGGCTCATTCTAACGGAAATGAAAAGTTCTAGTGCCCTTTTTAAGTGACCAAAAAAATTGGAGGGCACCTAGGCCCCCTCCCACGCTAATTATTTTCCCAAAGTCAACGGATCAAAATTCTGAGATAGCCATTTTATTCAGCGTAGTCGAAAAACCTTATAACTATGTCTTTGGGGACGACTTACTCCCCCACAGTCCCCGTGGGAGGGGCAACAAGTTACAAACTTTGACCTGTGCTTACATATAGTAATGGTTATTGGGAAGTATACAGGCGTTTTCAGGAGGATTTTTTGGGTTGGGGGGAGGGGTTAAGAAGAGGGTGATATGCTGGGGGAACTTTCCATCGAGAATTTGTCATGGGAGAAGAAAACTTCCATGAAGGGAGAGCAGGATTTACTAGCATTATTTAAAAAAAAAAAAATAAAAAATAAATGTGAAAAAGCTTTTTCACCTGGAAGTAAGGAACAGCAATAAAACTTAAAACAAACAGAAATTATTACCCATATAAGGGGCTCACCTCCTTATGATACCTAGCTCTTTACGCTAAAGTATTTTTAATAATTTCAACTATTTATTCTATGGCTTTTGTGATTCAGGGGTCATTCTTAATGAATTGGGATAAAATTTAAGCTTTAGTGTAAAGAGCGAGGTACTGACGATGGGGCGAATCCCCTCATATATGTAATAAAAACATGAGAATACAAAAGTTCTTTACGTAAGCTAATTTGAAAGTTACGTAAATCTTTTACCAATAAAAAGATTCGTAAAAAATTAAAAGTTCTAGTTGCCTTTTTAATTAACCAAAAAATCGGAGGGCAACTAGGCTTCGCCCCCGCTCTTTTTTTCTCAAAATCATTCGATCAAAATTATGAGAAAGCCATTTAGCCCCCCCCCCCCAAAAAAAAAATATGCAGAATTTCGTTTTGATTATTCCTCTGCGAAGAGCCAAAATCAAAACATGCATTGATTCAAAAACGTTCAGAAATTAAATAAAAAAAACGAGTTTTTTTAGCTGAAAGTAAGGAGCGACATTAAAACTTAAAACGCACAGAAATTACTTCGTATATGAAAGAGGCTGCTTCCTCATCAACGCCCCGCTCTTTACGCTAAAGTTTTTTACTGTTTTAAAAAGAAGAATTGAGAGAAAGAGTCAAACTTTAGCGTAAAGAGCGGGGCGTTGATGAGGAAGCAGCCTCTTTCATATACGAAGTAATTTCTGTGCGTTTTAAGTTTTAATGTCGCTCCTTACTTTTAGCTAAAAAAACTCGTTTTTTTTATTTAATACATGGTAAAGAATGTGATTAAAGGCTCTTTTTCTATTTCAAAAGTTTTAGTTTTTGGGGGTGATAGCTTCGTCCGTGGAAAAAATGAAGATATTAGACTATTTTATGATTGCACATGGTAAAAAATGTGATTAAAGGCTTTTTTTCTTTTTCAAAAGTTTTAGTTTTCGGGGGTAATAGCTACGTCCGTAGAAAAAATGAAGATATTAGACTATTTTATGATTTTACATGGTAAAGAATGTGATTAAAGGCTCTTTCCTATTTCATAAGTTTTATTTTTCTGGGTTAATAGCTACGTCCTTGGAAAAAATGATGATATTAGACTATTTTATGATTGCACATGGTAAAGAATGTGATTAAAGGTTCTTTTCCTATTTCAAAAGTTTTAGTTTTCGGGGGTAATAGTTACGTCCTTTGAAAAAAATGAAGATATTAGACTATTTTATGATTGCACATGGTAAAAAATGTGATTAAAGGCTCTTTTTCTATTTCAAAAGTTTTAGTTTTCGGGGGTAATAGCTACGTTTGTGGAAAAAATGAAGTTATTAGACTATTTTATGATTACACATGGTAAAGAAAGTGATTAAAGGCTCTTTTCCCATTTCAAAAATTTTGGTTTTCGGGGGTATAAGCTACGTCCGTGGAAAAAATGAAGATATTAGACTATTTTATGATTGCACATGGTAAAGAATGTGATTAAAGGCTCTTTTCCCATTTCAAAAGTTTTAGTTTTCGAGGGTAATAGCTATGTCTGTGGAAAAACTGAATATATTAGACTATTTTATGATTGCATATGGTAAAGAATGTGATTAAAGGCTCTTTTTCTATTTCAAAAGTTTTAGTTTTCAGGGGTAATAGCTTCGTCCGTGGGAAAAATGAAGATATTAAACTATTTCATGATTGCACATGGTAAAAAATGTGATTAAAGGCTCTGTTCCTATTTCAAAAGTTTTAGTTTTCGGGGGTAATAGCTACGTCCTTGGAAAAAAATGAAGATATTAGACTATTTTATGATTGTACATGGTAAAGAATGTGATTGAAGGGTATTTTCCTATTTCAAAAGTTTTAGTTTTCGGGGGTAATAGCTACGTCCTTGGAAAAAAATGAAGATATTAGACTATTTTATGATTGCACATGGTAAAGAATGTGATTAAAGGCTCTTTTCCTATTTCAAAAGTTTTAGTTTTCGGGGGTAATAGCTTCGTCCGTGGAAAAAATGAAGATATTAAACTATTTCATGATTGCACATGGTAAAGAATGTGATTAAAGGCTCTTTTTCTATTTCAAAAGTTTTAGTTTTCGGGGGTAATACCTACGTCCGTGGAAAAAAATGAAGATATTAAACTATTTTATGATTGCACATGGTAAAGAATGTGATTAAAGGCTCTTTTCCTATTTCAAAAGTTTTAGTTTTCGAGGGTAATTGCTATGTTTGTGGAGAAAATGAAGATATTAGACTATTTTATGATTGCATATGGTAAAGAATGTGATTAAGGGCTCTTTTCCTATTTCAAAGGTTTTAGTTTTCGGGGGTGTTAGCTTCGTCCGTGGAAAAAATGAAGATGTTAAACTATTTCATGATTGCACATGGTAAAGAATGTGATTAAAGGCTCTTTTCCTATTTCAAAAGTTTTAGTTTTCGGGGGTAATGGCTTCGTCCGTGGAGAAAATGAAGATGTTAAACTATTTCATGATTCCACATGGTAAAGAATGTGATTAAAGGCTCTTTTTCTATTTCAAAAGTTTTAGTTTTTGGGGGTAATAGCTACGTCAGTGGAAAAAATGAAGATATTAGACTATTTTATGATTGCACATGGTAAAGAATGTGATTAAAGGCTCTTTTCCTATTTCAAAAGTTTTAGTTTTCGGGGGTAATAGCTACGTCCGTGGAACAAATGAAAATATTAGACTATTTTATGATTGCACATGTTAAAGAATGTAATTAAAGGCTCTTTTCCTATTTCAAAAGTTTTAGTTTTCGACTGTATTATTTATGTCTGTGGAAAAAATGAAGATATTGGACTATTTTATGATTGCATATGGTAAAGAATGTGATTAAAGGCTCTTTTCCAATTTCAAAAGTTTTAGTTTTCGACTGAATTATTTATGTCTGTGGAAAAAATGAAGATATTAAACTATTTCATGATTGCACATGGTAAAGAATGTGATTAAAGGCTCTTTTCCTATTTCAAAAGTTTTAGTTTGCGGTGGTAATAGCTACGTCCTTGGAAAAAATGAAGATATTAGACTATTTTATGATTGCACATGGTAAAGAATGTGATTAAAGGCTCTTTTCCTATTTCAAAAGTTTTAGTTTTCTAGGGTAATAGATACATCCGTGGAAAAAATGAAGATATTAGACTATTTTATGAATACACATGGTAAAGAATGTGATTAAAGGCTCTTTTCTCATTTCAAAAATTTTAGTTTTCGGGGGTAATAGCTACGTCCGTGTAAAAAAATGAAGATATTAGACTATTTATGATTGCAAATGGTAAAGAATGTGATTAAAAGCTATTTTCCTATTTCAAAAGTTTTAGTTTTAGAGGGTAATAGCTATGTCTGTGGAAAAACTGAAGATATTAGACTATTTTATGATTGCATATATTAAAGAATGTGATTAAAGGCTCTTTTTCTATTCCAAAAGTTTTAGTTTTCAGGGGTAATAGCTTCGTCCGTGGAAAAAATGAAGATATTAAACTTTTTCATGATTGCACCTGGTAAAAAACGTGATTAAAGGCTCTTTTCCTAGTTCAAAAGTTTTAGTTTTTGGGGGTAATAGCTACGTCCTTGGAAAAAATGAAGATATTCGACTATTTTATGATTGCACATGGTAAAGAATGTGATTGAAGGCTCTTTTCCTATTTCAAAAGTTTTAGTTTTCGGGGGTAATAGCTACATCCGTCGAAGAAATGAAGATATTAGACTATTTTATGATTGCACGTGGTAAAGAATGTGATTAAAGGCCCTTTTCCTATTTCAAAAATTTTAGTTTTCGGGGGTATTAGCTACGTCCGTGGAAAAAATGAAGATATTAGACTACTTTATGATTGTACATGGTAAAGAATGTGATTAAAGGCTCTTTTCCTATTTCAAAAGTTTTAGTTTCGGGGGTAATAGCTTTGTCCGTGGAAAAAATGAAGATATTAAACTATTTCATGATTGCACATGGTAAAGATTGTGATTAAAGGCTCTTTTTCTATTTCAAAAGTTTTAGTTCTTGGGGATAATAGCAACATCCTTGGAAAAAATGAAGATATTAGACTATTTTATGATTGCACATAGTAAAGAATGTGTTTAAAGGCTCCTTTCCTATTTCAAAAGTTACAGTTTTCGGGGGTAATAGCTAAGTCCGTGGAAAAAATTAAGATATTAGACTATTTTATGATTGCACATGGTAAAGAATGTGATTAAAGGCTCTTTTCCTATTTCAAAAGTTTTAGTTTTCGGGGGTAATAGCTACGTCCTAGGAAAAAAAATGAAGATATTAGACTATTTTATGATTGCACATGGTAAAGAATGTGATTAAAGGCTCCTTTCCTATTTCAAAAGTTACAGTTTTTGGGGGTAATAGCTACGTCCGTGGAAAAAATTAAGATATTAGACTATTTTATGATTGCACATGGTAAAGAATGTGATTAAAGGCTCTTTTCCTATTTCAAAAGTTTTAGTTTTCGGGGGTAATAGCTACGTCCTTGGAAAAAATGAAGATATTAGACTATTTTATGATTGCACATGGTAAAGAATGTGATTAAAGGCTTTTTTTCTTTTTCAAAAGTCTTAGTTTTCGGGGGTAATAGCTACGTCCGTAGAAAAAATGAAGATATTAGACTATTTTATGATTGTACATGGTAAAGAATGTGATTAAAGGCTCTTTTCCTATTTCAAAAGTTTTAGTTTTCGGGGGTAATAGTTACGTCCTTGGAAAAAAATGAAGATATTAGACTATTTTATGATTGCACATGGTAAAAAATGTGATTAAAGGCTCTTTTTCTATTTCAAAAGTTTTAGTTTTCGGGGGTAATAGCTACGTTTGTGGAAAAAATGAAGTTATTAGACTATTTTATGATTGCGCATGGTAAAGAATGTGATTAAAGGCTCTTTTCCTATTTCAAAAGTTTTAGTTTTCGAGGGTAATAGCTATGTCTGTGGAAAAAATGAAGATATTAGACTATTTTATGATTGCACATGGTAAAGAATTTGATTAAAGGCTCTTTTCCTATTTCAAAAGTTTTAGTTTTTGGGGGTAATAGCTTTGTCCGTGGAAAAAATGAAGATATTAAACTATTTTATGATTGCACATGGTAAAGAATGTGATTAAAGGCTCTTACCCTATTTCAAAATTTTTAGTTTTCGGGGGTAATAGCTACGTCGTGGAAAAAAATGAAGATATTAGAATATATTATGATTGCGCATGGTAAAGAATGTGATTAAAGGCTCTTTTCCTATTTCAAAAGTTTTAGATTTCGAGGGTAATAGCTACGTCCGTGAAAAAAATGAAGATATTAGACTATTTTATGATTGCGCATGGTAAAGAATGTGATTAAAGGCTCTTTTCCTATTTCAAAACTTTTAGTTCTTGGGGGTCATAGCAACGTCCTTGGAAAAAAAATGAAGATATTAGACTATTTTATGATTTTACATGGTGAAGAATGTGATTATGGCTCTTTTTCTATTTCAAAAATTTTGGTTTTCGGGGGTAATAGCTACGTCCGTGGAAGAAATGAAGATATTAGACTATTTTATGATTGCACATGGTAAAGAATGTCATTAAAGGCCCTTTTCCTATTTAAAAAATTTTAGTTTTCGGGGTTATTAGCTACGTCCGTGGAAAAAAATGAAGATATTAGACCACTTTATGATTGCACATGGTAAAGAATGTGAATAAAGGCTCTTTTCCTATTTCAAAAGTTTTAGTTTTCGGGGGTAATAGCTTTGTCCGTGGAAAAAATGAAGATATTAAGCTATTTCATGATTGCACATGGTAAAGAATGTGTTTAAAGGCTCCTTTCCTATTTCAAAAGTTACAGTTTTCGGGGTTAATAGCTACGTCCGTGGAAAAAATTAAGATATTAGACTATTTTATGATTGCACATGGTAAAGAATGTGATTAAAGGCTCTTTTCCTATTTCGAAAGTTTCAGTTTTCGGGGGTGATAGCTACGTCCGTGGAAAAAACTGAAGATATTAGACTATTTTATGATTGCACATGGTAAAGAATGTGATTAAAGGCTCTTTTCCTATTTCAAAAGTTTTAGTTTTCGGAGGTAATAGCTACGTCCTTGGAAAAAAAAATGAAGATATTAGACTATATTATGATTGTACCTGGTAAAGAATGTGATTAAAGGCTCTTTTCCTATTTCAAAAGTTTTATTTTTCTGGGGTAATAGCTACGTCCTTGGAAAAAATGATGACATTAGACTGTTTTATGATTGCACATGGTAAAGAATGTGATTAAAGGCTCTTTTCCTATTTCAAAAGTTTTAGTTTTCGGGAGTAATAGTTACGTCCTTGGAAAAAAATGAAGATGTTAGACTATTTTATGATTGCACATGGTAAAAAATGTGATTAAAGGCTCTTTTTCTATTTCAAAAGTTTTAGTTTTCTGGGGCAATAGCTACGTTTGTGGAAAAAATGAAGTTATTAGACTATTTTATGATTGCTCATGGTAAAGAATGTGATTAAAGGCTCTTTCCCTATTTCAAAAGTTTTAGTTTTCGAGGGTAATAGCTACGTCGTGGAAAAAAATGAAGATATTAGACTATATTATGATTGCACATGGTAAAGAATGTGATTAAAGGCTCTTTTCCTATTTCAAAAGTTTTAGTTTTCGGGGGTAATAGCTACGTACGTGGAAAAAATGAAGATATTAGACTATTTTTGATTGTGCATGGTAAAGAATGTGATTAAAGGCTCTTTTCCTATTTCAAAAGTTTTAGATTTCGAGGGTAATAGCTACGTCCGTGAAAAAAATGAAGATATTAGACTATTTTATGATTGCGCATGGTAAAGAATTTGATTAAAGGCTCTTTTCCTATTTCAAAACTTTTAGTTCTTGGGGGTCATAGCAACGTCCTTGGAAAAAATGAAGATATTAGACTATTTTATGATTGCACGTGGTTAAGAATGTGATTATGGCTCTTTTTGTATTTCAAAAATTTTGGTTTTCGGGGGAATAGCTACGTCCGTGGAAGAAATGAAGATATTAGACTATTTTATGATTGCACATGGTAAAGAATGTGATTAAAGGCCCTTTTCCTATTTCAAAAATTTTAGTTTTCGGGGTTATTAGCTACGTCCGTGGAAAAAAAATGAAGATATTAGACCACTTTATGATTGCACATGGTAAAGAATGTGAATAAAGGCTCTTTTCCTATTTCAAAAGTTTTAGTTTTCGGGGGTAATAGCTTTGTCCGTGGAAAAAATGAAGATATTAAGCTATTTCATGATTGCACATTGTAAAAAATGTGTTTAAAGGCTCCTTTCCTATTTCAAAAGTTACAGTTTTCGGGGGTAATAGCTACGTCCGTGGAAAAAATGAAGTTATTAGACTATTTTATGATTGCGCATGGTAAAGAATGTGATTAAAGGCTCTTTTCCTATTTCAAAAGTTTTAGTTTTCGAGGGTAATAGCTATGTCCGTGGAAAAAATTTAGATATTAGACTATTTTATGATTGCACATGGTAAAGAATGTGTTTAAAGGCTCTTTTCCTATTTCAAAAGTTTTAGTTTTCGGGGTTGATAGCTTCGTCCGTAGAAAAAATGAAGGTATCAAACTATTTCATGATTGATTGCACATGGTAAAGAATGTGATTTAAGGCCCTTTTCCTATTTCAAAAGTTTTAGTTTTTCTGGGGTAATAGCTATGTCCTTGGAAAAAAAATGAAGATATTAGACTATTTTATGATTGCACATGGTAAAGAATGTGATTAAAGGCTCTTTCCCTATTTCAGAAATTTTAGTTTTCGGGGGTAATAGCTACGTCCGTGGACAAAAATGAAGATATTAGACTATTTTATGATTGCACATGGTAAAGAATGTGATTAAAGGCTCTTTTCCTATTTTAAAAGTTTTAGTTTTCGGGGGTAATAGCTACGTCCGTGGATAAAAATGAAGATATTAGACTATTTTATGATTGCACATGGTAAAGAATGTGATTAAAGCCTCTTTTCCTATTTCAAAAATCTAGTTTTGGGGATAATAGCTACGTCCGGGGAAAAAATGAAGATATTAGACTATTTTATGATTGCGCATGGTAAAGAATGTGATTAAACGCTCTTTTCCTATTTCAAAAGTTTTAGTTTTTGGGGGTAATAGCTACGTCCGTCGGAAAAATGAAGATATTAGACTATTTTATGACTGCGCATGGTAAAGAATGTGATTAAACGCTCTTTTCCTATTTCAAAAGTTTTAGTTTTCGGGGGTAATAGCTACGTCCTTGGAAAAAATGAAGATATTAGACTATTTTATGATTGCACATGGTAACGAATGTGATTAAAGGCTCTTTTCCTATTTCAAAAGTTTTAGTTTTTATGGGTAATAGCTACGTCCGTGAAAAAAATGAAGATATAGACTATTTTATGATTGCGCATGGAAAAGAATGTGATTAAACGCTTTTTTCCTATTTCAAAAGTTTTAGTTTTTGGGGGTAATAGCTACGTCTGTGGAAAAAATTAAGATATTAGACTATTTTATGATTGCACATGGTAAAGAATATGATTAAAGGCTCTTTTCCTATTTCAAAAGTTTTATTTATCGGGGGTAATAGCTACGTCTGTGGAAAAAATGAAGATATTAGACTATTTTATGATTGCACATGGTAAAGAATGTGATTAAAGGCTCTTTTCATATTTCAAAAGTTTTATTTTTCGAGGGTAATAGCTACGTCCGTGGAAAAAATGAAGATATTAGACTATTTTATTATTGCACATGGTAAAGACTGTGATTAAACGCTCTTTTCCTATTTGAAAGGAAAATGATTGAGCATGGTAAAGAATGTGATTAAACGCTCTTTTCTCATTTCAAAAGTTTTAGTTTTCGGGGGTAATAGCTATGTCCGTGGAAAAAATGAAGATATTGGACTATTTTATGATTGCACATTGTAAAGAATGTGATTAAACTCTCTTTTCCTATTTCAAAAGTTTTAGTTTTCGAGAGTAATAGCTATGTCTGTGGAAAAAAATGAAGATATTAGACTATTTTATGATTGCGCATGGTAAAGAATGTGATTAAACGCTCTTTTCCTATTTCAAAAGTTTTACTTTTCGGGGCTAATAGCTACGTCTGTCGGAAAAATGAAGATATTAGACTATTTTATGATTGCGCATGTAAAAGATTTTGATTAAGCACTCTTTTCTAATTTCAAAAG
>NW_027065656.1:0-21191 GCF_032884065.1 Artemia franciscana | reverse complement strand
TTATGATTGCAAATGGTAAAGAATGTGATTAAAGGCTCTTTTCCTATGTCAAAAGTTTTAGTTTTCGAGGGTAATAGCTACGTATGTTGAAAAAATGAAGATATTAGACTATTTTATGATTGCAAATGGTAAAGAATGTGATTAAAGGCTCTTTTCCTATGTCAAAAGTTTTAGTTTTCGAGGGTAATAGCTTTGTCTGTGGAAAAAATGAAGATATTAGACAATTTTATGATTGCACATGGTAAAGAATGTGAATAAAGGCTCTTTTCCTATGTCAAAAGTTTTAGTTTTCGAGGGTAATAGCTACGTATGTTGGAAAAATGAAGATATTAGAATATTTTATGATTGCAAATGGTAAAGAATGTGATTAAAGGCTCTTTTCCTATTTCAAAAGTTTTAGTTTTCGAGGGTAATAGCTACGTATGTTGAAAAAATGAAGATATTAGACTATTTTATGATTGCAAATGGTAAAGAATGTGATTAAAGGCTCTTTTCCTATTTCAAAAGTTTTAGTTTTCGAGGGTAATAGCTACGTATGTTGAAAAAATGAAGATATTAGACTATTTTATGATTGCAAATGGTAAAGAATATGATTAAAGGCTCTTTTTCTATTTCAAAAGTTTTAGTTTTCGAGGGTAATAGCTACGTATGTAGAAAAAATGAAGATATTAGACTATTTTATGATTGCAAATGGTAAAGAATGTGATTAAAGGCTCTTTTCCTATGTCAAAAGTTTTAGTTTTCGAGGGTAATAGCTACGTATGTTGAAAAAATGAAGATATTAGACTATTTTATGATTGCAAATGGTAAAGAATGTGATTAAAGGCTCTTTTCCTATTTCAAAAGTTTTAGTTTTCGAGGGTAATAGCTACGTTTGTTGAAAAAATGAAGATATTAGACTATTTTATGATTGCAAATGGTAAAGAATGTGATTAAAGGCTCTTTTCCTATTTCAAAATTCTTAGTTTTCGAGGGTAATAGCTTTGTCTGTGGAAAAAATGAAGATATTAGACAATTTTATGATTGCACATGGTAAAGAATGTGATTAAAGGCTCTTTTCCTATTTCAAAAGTTTTAGTTTTCGAGGGTAATAGCTACGTATGTTGAAAAAATGAAGATATTAGACTATTTTATGATTGCACATGGTAAAGAATGTGATTAAAGGCTCTTTTCCTATTTCAAAAGTTTTAGTTTTCGATGGTAATAGCTACGTATGTTGAAAAAATGAAGATATTAGACTATTTTATGATTGCAAATGGTAAAGAATGTGATTAAAGGCTCTTTTCCTATGTCAAAAGTTTTAGTTTTCGAGGGTAATAGCTTTGTCTGTGGAAAAAATGAAGATATTAGACTATTTTATGATTGCAAATGGTAAAGAATGTGATTAAAGGCTCTTTTTCTATTTCAAAAGTTTTAGTTTTCGAGGGTAATAGCTACGTATGTAGAAAAAATGAAGATATTAGACTATTTTATGATTGCAAATGGTAAAGAATGTGATTAAAGGCTCTTTTCCTATGTCAAAAGTTTTAGTTTTCGAGGGTAATAGCTACGTATGTTGAAAAAATGAAGATATTAGACTATTTTATGATTGCAAATGGTAAAGAATGTGATTAAAGGCTCTTTTCCTATTTCAAAAGTTTTAGTTTTCGAGGGTAATAGCTACGTATGTTGAAAAAATGAAGATATTAGACTATTTTATGATTGCAAATGGTAAAGAATGTGATTAAAGGCTCTTTTCCTATTTCAAAATTCTTAGTTTTCGAGGGTAATAGCTTTGTCTGTGGAAAAAATGAAGATATTAGACAATTTTATGATTGCACATGGTAAAGAATGTGATTAAAGGCTCTTTTCCTATTTCAAAAGTTTTAGTTTTCGAGGGTAATAGCTTTGTCTGTGGAAAAAATGAAGATATTAGACAATTTTATGATTGCACATGGTAAAGAATGTGAATAAAGGCTCTTTTCCTATGTCAAAAGTTTTAGTTTTCGAGGGTAATAGCTACGTATGTTGGAAAAATGAAGATATTAGAATATTTTATGATTGCAAATGGTAAAGAATGTGATTAAAGGCTCTTTTCCTATTTCAAAAGTTTTAGTTTTCGAGGGTAATAGCCACGTATGTTGAAAAAATGAAGATATTAGACTATTTTATGATTGAAAATGGTAAAGAATGTGATTAAAGGCTCTTTTCCTATTTCAAAAGTTTTAGTTTTCGAGGGTAATAGCTACGTATGTTGAAAAAATGAAGATATTAGACTATTTTATGATTGCAAATGGTAAAGAATGTGATTAAAGGCTCTTTTTCTATTTCAAAAGTTTTAGTTTTCGAGGGTAATAGCTACGTATGTAGAAAAAATGAAGATATTAGACTATTTTATGATTGCAAATGGTAAAGAATGTGATTAAAGGCTCTTTTCCTATTTCAAAAGTTTTAGTTTTCGAGGGTAATAGCTACGTATGTTGAAAAAATGAAGATATTAGACTATTTTATGATTGAAAATGGTAAAGAATGTGATTAAAGGCTCTTTTCCTATTTCAAAAGTTTTAGTTTTCGAGGGTAATAGCTACGTATGTTGAAAAAATGAAGATATTAGACTATTTTATGATTGCAAATGGTAAAGAATGTGATTAAAGGCTCTTTTTCTATTTCAAAAATTTTAGTTTTCGAGGGTAATAGCTACGTATGTAGAAAAAATGAAGATATTAGACTATTTTATGATTGCAAATGGTAAAGAATGTGATTAAAGGCTCTTTTCCTATGTCAAAAGTTTTAGTTTTCGAGGGTAATAGCTACGTATGTTGAAAAAATGAAGATATTAGACTATTTTATGATTGCAAATGGTAAAGAATGTGATTAAAGGCTCTTTTCCTATTTCAAAAGTTTTAGTTTTCGAGGGTAATAGCTACGTATGTTGAAAAAATGAAGATATTAGACTATTTTATGATTGCAAATGGTAAAGAATGTGATTAAAGGCTCTTTTCCTATTTCAAAAGTCTTAGTTTTCGAGGGTAATAGCTTTGTCTGTGGAAAAAATGAAGATATTAGACAATTTTATGATTGCACATGGTAAAGAATGTGATTAAAGGCTCTTTTCCTATTTCAAAAGTTTTAGTTTTCGAGGGTAATAGCTACGTATGTTGAAAAAATGAAGATATTAGACTATTTTATGATTGCACATGGTAAAGAATGTGATTAAAGGCTCTTTTCCTATTTCAAAAGTTTTAGTTTTCGATGGTAATAGCTACGTATGTTGAAAAAATGAAGATATTAGACTATTTTATGATTGCAAATGGTAAAGAATGTGATTAAAGGCTCTTTTCCTATTTCAAAAGTTTTAGTTTTCAAGGGTAATAGCTACGTATGTTGAAAAAATGAAGATATTACACTATTTTATGATTGCAAATGGTAAAGAATGTGATTAAAGGCTCTTTTCCTATGTCAAAAGTTTTAGTTTTCGAGGGTAATAGCTACGTATGTTGGAAAAATGAAGATATTAGAATATTTTATGATTGCAAATGGTAAAGAATGTGATTAAAGGCTCTTTTCCTATTTCAAAAGTTTTAGTTTTCGAGGGTAATAGCTACGTATGTTGAAAAAATGAAGATATTAGACTATTTTATGATTGCAAATGGTAAAGAATGTGATTAAAGGCTCTTTTCCTATTTCAAAAGTTTTAGTTTTCGAGGGTAATAGCTACGTATGTTGAAAAAATGAAGATATTAGACTATTTTATGATTGCAAATGGTAAAGAATGTGATTAAAGGCTCTTTTTCTATTTCAAAAGTTTTAGTTTTCGAGGGTAATAGCTACGTATGTAGAAAAAATGAAGATATTAGACTATTTTATGATTGCAAATGGTAAAGAATGTGATTAAAGGCTCTTTTCCTATGTCAAAAGTTTTAGTTTTCGAGGGTAATAGCTACGTATGTTGAAAAAATGAAGATATTAGACTATTT
This sequence comes from Artemia franciscana, assembly GCF_032884065.1. NCBI lineage: Eukaryota > Metazoa > Arthropoda > Branchiopoda > Anostraca > Artemiidae > Artemia > Artemia franciscana. The sequence goes on along the minus strand of NW_027065656.1, from coordinate 17,235 downwards.
TATGATTGCAAATGGTAAAGAATGTGATTAAAGGCTCTTTTCCTATTTCAAAAGTTTTAGTTTTCGAGGGTAATAGCTACGTATGTTGAAAAAATGAAGATATTAGACTATTTTATAATGCAAATGGTAAAGAATGTGATTAAAGGCTCTTTTCCTATTTCAAAATTCTTAGTTTTCGAGGGTAATAGCTTTGTCTGTGGAAAAAATGAAGATATTAGACAATTTTATGATTGCACATGGTAAAGAATGTGAATAAAGGCTCTTTTCCTATGTCAAAAGTTTTAGTTTTCGAGGGTAATAGCTAAGTATGTTGGAAAAATGAAGATATTAGAATATTTTATGATTGCAAATGGTAAAGAATGTGATTAAAGGCTCTTTTCCTATTTCAAAAGTTTTAGTTTTCGAGGGTAATAGCTACGTATGTTGAAAAAATGAAGATATTAGACTATTTTATGATTGCAAATGGTAAACAATGTGATTAAAGGCTCTTTTCCTATGTCAAAAGTTTTAGTTTTCGAGGGTAATAGCTACGTATGTTGAAAAAATGAAGATATTAGATTATTTTATGATTGCAAACGGTAAAGAATGTGATTAAAGGCTCTTTTCCTATTTCAAAAGTTTTAGTTTTCGAGGGTAATAGCTACGTATGTTGAAAAAATGAAGATATTAGACTATTTTATGATTGCAAATGGTAAAGAATGTGATTAAAGGCTCTTTTCCTATGTCAAAAGTTTTAGTTTTCGAGGGTAGTAGCTACGTATGTTGAATAAATGAAGATATTAGACAATTTTATGATTGCAAATGGTAAAGAATGTGATTAAAGGCTCTTTTCCTATTTCAAAAGTTTTAGTTTTCGAGGGTAATAGCTACATATGTTGAAAAAATGAAGATATTAGACTATTTTATGATTGCACATGGTAAAGAATATGATTAAAGGCTCTTTTCCTATTTCAAAAGTTTTAGTTTTCGATGGTAATAGCTACGTATGTAGAAAAAATGAAGATATTAGACTATTTTATGATTGCAAATGGTAAAGAATGTGATTAAAGGCTCTTTTCCTATGTCAAAAGTTTTAGTTTTCGAGGGTAATAGCTACGTATGTTGAAAAAATGAAGATATTAGACTATTTTATGATTGCAAATGGTAAAGAATGTGATTAAATGCTCTTTTCCTATTTCAAAAGTTTTAGTTTTCGAGGGTAATAGCTTTGTCTGTGGAAAAAATGAAGATATTAGACAATTTTATGATTGCAAATGGTAAAGAATGTGATTAAAGGCTCTTTTTCTATTTCAAAAGTTTTAGTTTTCGAGGGTAATAGCTACGTTTGTTGAAAAAATGAAGATATTAGACTATTTTATGATTGCGCATGGTAAAGAATGTGATTAAAGGCTCTTTTCCTATTTCAAAAGTTTTAGTTTTCGAGGGTAATAGCTACTTATGTTGGAAAAATGAAGATATTAGACAATTTTATGATTGCACATGGTAAAGAATGTGATCAAAGGCTCTTTTCCCATTTCAAAAGTTTTAGTTTTCGATGGTAATAGCTACGTATGTTGAAAAAATGAAGATATTAGACTATTTTATGATTGCAAATGGTAAAGAATGTGATTAAAGGCTCTTTTCCTATTTCAAAAGTTTTAGTTTTCGAGGGTAATAGCTAATTATGTTGAAATAATGAAGATATTAGACTATTTTATGATTGCAATTGGTAAAGAATGTGATTAAAGGCTCTTTTCCTATGTCAAAAGTTTTAGTTTTCGAGGGTAATAGCTACGTATGTTGGAAAAATGAAGATATTAGACAATTTTATGATTGCACATGGTAAAGAATGTGATTAAAGGCTCTTTTCCTATTTCAAAAGTTTTAGTTTTCGAGGGTAATAGCTACGTATGTTGAAAAAATGAAGATATTAGACTATTTTATGATTGCACATGGTAATGAATGTGATTAAAGGCTCTTTTCCTATGTCAAAAGTTTTAGTTTTCGAGGGTAATAGCTACGTATGTTGAAAAAATGAAGATATTTGACAATTTTATGATTGCACATGGTAAAGAATGTGATTAAAGGCTCTTTTCTATTTCAAAAGTTTTATGTTTTCGAGGGTAATAGCTACGTATGTTGAAAAAATGAAGATATTAGACAATTTTATGATTGCACATGGTAAAGAATGTGATTAAATGCTCTTTTCCTATTTCAAAAGTTTTAGTTTTCGAGGGTAATAGCTACGTATGTTGAAAAAATGAAGATATTAGAATATTTTATGATTGCAAATGGTAAAGAATGTGATTAAATGCTCTTTTCCTATTTCAAAAGTTTTAGTTTTCGAGGGTAATAGCTACGTATGTTGAAAAAATGAAGATATTAGACTATTTTATGATTGCAAATGGTAAAGAATGTGATTAAAGGCTCTTTTCGTATTTCAGAAGTTTTAGTTTTCGAGGGTAATAGCTACGTATGTAGAAAAAATGAAGATATTAGACTATTTTATGATTGCAAATGGTAAAGAATGTGATTAAAGGCTCTTTTCCTATGTCAAAAGTTTTAGTTTTCGAGGGTGATAGCTACGTATGTTGAAAAAATGAAGATATTAGACTATTTTATGATTGCAAATGGTAAAGAATGTGATTAAAGGCTCTTTTCCTATTTCAAAAGTTTTAGTTTTCGAGGGTAATAGCTACGTATGTTGAAAAAATGAAGATATTAGACTATTTTATGATTGCAAATGGTAAAGAATGTGATTAAAGGCTCTATTCCTATGTCAAAATTCTTAGTTTTCGAGGGTAATAGCTTTGTCTGTGGAAAAAATGAAGATATTAGACAATTTTATGATTGCACATGGTAAAGAATGTGATTAAAGGCTCTTTTCCTATTTCAAAAGTTTTAGTTTTCGAGGGTAATAGCTACGTATGTTGAAAAAATGAAGATATTAGACTATTTTATGATTGCACATGGTAAAGAATGTGATTAAAGGCTCTTTTCCTATTTCAAAAGTTTTAGTTTTCGATGGTAATAGCTACGTATGTTGAAAAAATGAAGATATTAGACTATTTTATGATTGCAAATGGTAAAGAATGTGATTAAAGGCTCTTTTCCTATTTCAAAAGTTTTAGTTTTCGAGGGTAATAGCTACGTATGTTGAAAAAATGAAGATATTAGACTATTTTATGATTGCAAATGGTAAAGAATGTGATTAAAGGCTCTTTTTCTATGTCAAAAGTTTTAGTTTTCGAGGGTAATAGCTACGTATGTTGAAAAAATGAAGATATTAGACTATTTTATGATTGCAAATGGTAAAGAATGTGATTAAAGGCTCTTTTCCTATTTCAAAAGTTTTAGTTTTCGAGGGTAATAGCTACGTATGTTGAAAAAATGAAGATATTAGACTATTTTATGCTTGCGCATGGTAAAGAATGTGATTAAAGGCTCTTTTCCTATGTCAAAAGTTTTAGTTTTCGAGGGTAATAGCTACGTATGTTGAAAAAATGAAGATATTTGACAATTTTATGATTGCACATGGTAAAGAATGTGATTAAAGGCCCTTTTCCTATTTCAAAAGTTTTAGTTTTCTAGGGTAATAGCTACGTATGTTGAAAAAATGAAGATATTAGACTATTTTATGATTGCACATGGTAATGAATGTGATTAAAGGCTCTTTTCCTATGTCAAAAGTTTTAGTTTTCGAGGGTAATAGCTACGTATGTTGAAAAAATGAAGATATTTGACAATTTTATGATTGCACATGGTAAAGAATGTGATTAAAGGCTCTTTTCTATTTCAAAAGTTTTATGTTTTCGAGGGTAATAGCTACGTATGTTGAAAAAATGAAGATATTAGACAATTTTATGATTGCACATGGTAAAGAATGTGATTAAAGGCTCTTTTCCTATTTCAAAAGTTTTAGTTTTCGAGGGTAATAGCTACGTATGTTGAAAAAATGAAGATAATAGAATATTTTATGATTGCAAATGGTAAAGAATGTGATTAAAGGCTCTTTTCCTATTTCAAAAGTTTTAGTTTTCGAGGGTAATAGCTACGTATGTTGAAAAAATGAAGATATTAGACTATTTTATGATTGCAAATGGTAAAGAATGTGATTAAAGGCTCTTTTCCTATTTCAAAAGTTTTAGTTTTCGAGGGTAATAGCTACGTATGTAGAAAAAATGAAGATATTAGACTATTTTATGATTGCAAATGGTAAAGAATGTGATTAAAGGCTCTTTTCCTATGTCAAAAGTTTTAGTTTTCGAGGGTAATAGCTACGTATGTTGAAAAAATGAAGATATTAGACTATTTTATGATTGCAAATGGTAAAGAATGTGATTAAAGGCTCTTTTCCTATTTCAAAAGTTTTAGTTTTCGAGGGTAATAGCTACGTATGTTGAAAAAATGAAGATATTAGACTATTTTATGATTGCAAATGGTAAAGAATGTGATTAAAGGCTCTTTTCCTATTTCAAAATTCTTAGTTTTCGAGGGTTATAGCTTTGTCTGTGGAAAAAATGAAGATATTAGACAATTTTATGATTGCACATGGTAAAGAATGTGATTAAAGGCTCTTTTCCTATTTCAAAAGTTTTAGTTTTCGAGGGTAATAGCTACGTATGTTGAAAAAATGAAGATATTAGACTATTTTATGATTGCACATGGTAAAGAATGTGATTAAAGGCTCTTTTCCTATTTCAAAAGTTTTAGTTTTCGATGGTAATAGCTACGTATTTTGCAAAAATGAAGATATTAGACTATTTTATGATTGCACATGGTAATGAATGTGATTAAAGGCTCTTTTCCTATGTCAAAAGTTTTAGTTTTCGAGGGTAATAGCTACGTATGTTGAAAAAATGAAGATATTAGACTATTTTATGACTGCAAATGGTAAAGAATGTGATTAAATGCTCTTTTCCTATTTCAAAAGTTTTAGTTTTCGAGGGTAATAGCTTTGTCTGTGGAAAAAATGAAGATATTAGACAATTTTATGATTGCAAATGGTAAAAAATGTGATTAAAGGCTCTTTTTCTATTTCAAAAGTTTTAGTTTTCGAGGGTAATAGCTACGTATGTTGAAAAAATGAAGATATTAGACTATTTTATGATTGCAAATGGTAAAGAATGTGATTAAAGACTCTTTTCCTATTTCAAAAGTTTTAGTTTTCGAGGGTAATAGCTAAGTATGTTGAAAAAATGAAGATATTAGACTATTTTATGATTGCAATTGGTAAAGAATGTGATTAAAGGCTCTTTTCCTATGTCAAAAGTTTTAGTTTTCGAGGGTAATAGCTACGTATGTGGGAAAAATAAAGATATTAGACAATTTTATGATTGCACATGGTAAAGAATGTGATTAAAGGCTCTTTTCCTATTTCAAAAGTTTTAGTTTTCGAGGGTAATAGCTACGTATGTTGAAAAAATGAAGATATTAGACTATTTTATGATTGCACATGGTAATGAATGTGATTAAAGGCTCTTTTCCTATGTCAAAAGTTTTAGTTTTCGAGGGTAATAGCTACGTATGTTGAAAAAATGAAGATATTTGACAATTTTATGATTGCACATGGTATAGAATGTGATTATTGGCTCTTTTCTATTTCAAAAGTTTTATGTTTTCGAGGGTAATAGCTACGTATGTTGAAAAAATGAAGATATTAGACAATTTTATGATTGCACATGGTGAAGAATGTGATTAAAGGCTCTTTTCCTATTTCAAAAGTTTTAGTTTTCGAGGGTAATAGCTACGTATGTTGAAAAAATGAAGATATTAGAATATTTTATGATTGCAATTGGTAAAGAATGTGATTAAAGGCTCTTTTCCTATGTCAAAAGTTTTAGTTTTCGAGGGTAATAGCTACGTATGTTGGAAAAATGAAGATATTAGACAATTTTATGATTGCACATGGTAAAGAATGTGATTAAAGGCTCTTTTCCTATTTAAAAGTTTTCATTTTCGAGGGTAATAGCTACGTATGTTGGAAAAATGAAGATATTAGACAATTTTATGATTGCACATGGTAAAGAATGTGATTAAAGCCTCTTTTCCTATTTAAAAGTTTTAGTTTTCGAGGGTAATAGCTACGTATGTTGAAAAAATGAAGATATTAGACTATTTTATGATTGCACATGGTAATGAATGTGATTAAAGGCTCTTTTCCTATGTCAAAAGTTTTAGTTTTCGAGGGTAATAGCTACGTATGTTGAAAAAATGAAGATATTTGACAATTTTATGATTGCACATGGTAAAGAATGTGATTAAAGGCTCTTTTCTATTTCAAAAGTTTTATGTTTTCGAGGGTAATAGCTACGTATGTTGAAAAAATGAAGATATTAGACAATTTTATGATTGCACATGGTAAAGAATGTGATTAAAGGCTCTTTTCCTATTTCAAAAGTTTTAGTTTTCGAGGGTAATAGCTACGTATGTTGAAAAAATGAAGATATTAGAATATTTTATGATTGCAAATGGTAAAGAATGTGATTAAAGGCTCTTTTCCTATTTCAAAAGTTTTAGTTTTCGAGGGTAATAGCTACGTATGTTGAAAAAATGAAGATATTAGACTATTTTATGATTGCACATGGTAAAGAATGTGATTAAAGGCTCTTTTCCTATTTCAAAAGTTTTAGTTTTCGAGGGTAATAGCTACGTATGTTGAAAAAATGAAGATATTAGACTATTTTATGATTGCACATGGTAAAGAATGTGATTAAAGGCTCTTTTCCTATTTCAAAAGTTTTAGTTTTCGAGGGTAATAGCTACGTATGTTGAAAAAATGAAGATATTAGACTATTTTATGATTGCAAATGGTAAAGAATGTGATTAAAGGCTCTTTTCCTATTTCAAAAGTTTTAGTTTTCGAGGGTAATAGCTACGTATGTTGAAAAAATGAAGATATTAGACTATTTTATGATTGCAAATGGTAAAGAATGTGATTAAAGGCTCTTTTCCTATGTCAAAAGTTTTAGTTTTCGAGGGTAATAGCTACGTATGTTGAAAAAATGAAGATATTAGACTATTTTATGATTGCAAATGGTAAAGAATGTGATTAAAGGCTCTTTTCCTATGTCAAAAGTTTTAGTTTTCGAGGGTAATAGCTTTGTCTGTGGAAAAAATGAAGATATTAGACAATTTTATGATTGCACATGGTAAAGAATGTGAATAAAGGCTCTTTTCCTATGTCAAAAGTTTTAGTTTTCGAGGGTAATAGCTACGTATGTTGGAAAAATGAAGATATTAGAATATTTTATGATTGCAAATGGTAAAGAATGTGATTAAAGGCTCTTTTCCTATTTCAAAAGTTTTAGTTTTCGAGGGTAATAGCTACGTATGTTGAAAAAATGAAGATATTAGACTATTTTATGATTGCAAATGGTAAAGAATGTGATTAAAGGCTCTTTTCCTATTTCAAAAGTTTTAGTTTTCGAGGGTAATAGCTACGTATGTAGAAAAAATTTCACTTTTGACATATTTCACTTTTGACATAGGAAAAGAGCCTTTAATCACATTCTTTACCATTTGCAATCATAAAATAGTCTAATATCTTTATTTTTTCAACATACGTAGCTATTACCCTCGAAAACTAAAACTTTTGAAATAGAAAAAGAGCCTTTAATCACATTCTTTACCATGTGCAATCATAAAATTGTCTAATATCTTCATTTTTTCAACATACGTAGCTATTACTTTCGAAAACTAAAACTTTTGACATAGGAAAAGAGCCTTTAATCACATTCTTTACCATTTGCAATCATAAAATAGTCTAATATCTTCATTTTTTCAACATACGTAGCTATTACCCTCGAAAACTAAAACTTTTGAAATAGGAAAAGAGCCTTTAATCACATTCTTTACCATGTGCAATCATAAAATTGTCTAATATCTTCATTTTTCCAACATAAGTAGCTATTACCCTCGAAAACTAAAACTTTTGAAATAGGAAAAGAGCCTTTAATCACATTCTTTACCATGCGCAATCATAAAATAGTCTAATATCTTCATTTTTTCAACATACGTAGCTATTACCCTCGAAAACTAAAACTTTTGAAATAGAAAAAGAGCCTTTAATCACATTCTTTACCATTTGCAATCATAAAATTGTCTAATATCTTCATTTTTTCCACAGACAAAGCTATTACCCTCGAAAACTAAAACTTTTGAAATAGGAAAAGAGCATTTAATCACATTCTTTACCATTTGCAATCATAAAATAGTCTAATATCTTCATTTTTTCAACATACGTAGCTATTACCCTCGAAAACTAAAACTTTTGACATAGGAAAAGAGCCTTTAATCACATTCTTTACCATTTGCAATCATAAAATAGTCTAATATCTTCATTTTTTCAACATACGTAGCTATTACCCTCGAAAACTAAAACTTTTGACATAGGAAAAGAGCCTTTAATCACATTCATTACCATGTGCAATCATATAATAGTCTAATATCTTCATTTTTTCAAAATACGTAGCTATTACCCTCGAAAACTAAAACTTTTGAAATAGGAAAAGAGCCTTTAATTACATTCTTTACCATGTGCAATCATAAAATTGTCTAATATCTTCATTTTTCCAACAAACGTAGCTATTACCCTCGAAAACTAAAACTTTTGACATAGAAAAAGAGCCTTTAATCACATTCTTTACCATGTGCAATCATAAAATTGTCTAATATCTTCATTTTTTCCACAGACAAAGCTATTACCCTAGAAAACTAAAACTTTTGAAATAGGAAAAGAGCCTTTAATCACATTCTTTACCATTTGCAATCATAAAATAGTCTAATATCTTCATTTTTTCAACATACGTAGCTATTACCCTCGAAAACTAAAACTTTTGAAATAGGAAAAGAGCCTTTAATCACATTCTTTACCATGTGCAATCATAAAATTGTCTAATATCTTCATTTTTTCAACATACGTAGCTATTACCCTCGAAAACTAAAACTGTTGACATAGGAAAAGAGCCTTTAATCACATTCTTTACCATTTGCAATCATAAAATAGTCTAATATCTTCATTTTTTCAACATACGTAGCTATTACCCTCGAAAACTAAAACTTTTGACATAGCAAAAGAGCCTTTAATCACATTCTTTACCATGTGCAATCATAAAATAGTCTAATATCTTCATTTTTTCAACATACGTAGCTATTACCCTCGAAAACTAAAACTTTTGAAATAGGAAAAGAGCCTTTAATCACATTCTTTACCATGTGCAATCATAAAATAGTCTAATATCTTCATTTTTCAACATACGTAGCTATTACCCTCGAAAACTAAAACTTTTGAAATAGGAAAAGAGCCTTTAATCACATTCTTTACCATTTGCAATCATAAAATATTCTAATATCTTCATTTTTTCAACATACGTAGCTATTACCCTCGAAAACTAAAACTTTTGAAATAGGAAAAGAGCCTTTAATCACATTCTTTACCATGTGCAATCATAAAATTGTCTAATATCTTCATTTTTTCAACATACGTAGCTATTACCCTCGAAAACATAAAACTTTTGAAATAGAAAAGAGCCTTTAATCACATTCTTTACCATGTGCAATCATAAAATTGTCAAATATCTTCATTTTTTCAACATACGTAGCTATTACCCTCGAAAACTAAAACTTTTGACATAGGAAAAGAGCCTTTAATCACATTCATTACCATGTGCAATCATAAAATAGTCTAATATCTTCATTTTTTCAACATACGTAGCTATTACCCTCGAAAACTAAAACTTTTGAAATAGGAAAAGAGCCTTTAATCACATTCTTTACCATGTGCAATCATAAAATTGTCTAATATCTTCATTTTTCCAACATACGTAGCTATTACCCTCGAAAACTAAAACTTTTGACATAGGAAAAGAGCCTTTAATCACTTTCTTTACCAATTGCAATCATAAAATAGTCTAATATCTTCATTTTTTCAACATACTTAGCTAGTACCCTCGAAAACTAAAACTTTTGAAATAGGAAAAGAGCCTTTAATCACATTCTTTACCATTTGCAATCATAAAATAGTCTAATATCTTCATTTTTTCAACATACGTAGCTATTACCCTCGAAAACTAAAACTTTTGACATAGCAAAAGAGCCTTTAATCACATTCTTTACCATGTGCAATCATAAAATAGTCTAATATCTTCATTTTTTCAACATACGTAGCTATTACCCTCGAAAACTAAAACTTTTGACATAGGAAAAGAGCCTTTAATCACATTCTTTACCATGTGCAATCATAAAATAGTCTAATATCTTCATTTTTTCAACATACGTAGCTATTACCCTCGAAAACTAAAACTTTTGAAATAGGAAAAGAGCCTTTAATCACATTCTTTACCATGTGCAATCATAAAATTGTCTAATATCTTCATTTTTTCAACATACGTAGCTATTACCCTCGAAAACTAAAACTTTTGAAATAGGAAAAGAGCCTTTAATCACATTCTTTACCATGTGCAATCATAAAATTGTCTAATATCTTCATTTTTTCAACATACGTAGCTATTACCCTCGAAAACTAAAACTTTTGAAATAGGAAAAGAGCCTTTAATCACATTCTTTACCATGTGCAATCATAAAATTGTCTAATATCTTCATTTTTTCAACATACGTAGCTATTACCCTCGAAAACTAAAACTTTTGAAATAGGAAAAGAGCCTTTAATCACATTCTTTACCATGTGCAATCATAAAATAGTCTAATATCTTCATTTTTTCAACATACGTAGCTATTACCCTCGAAAACTAAAACTTTTGAAATAGGAAAAGAGCCTTTAATCACATTCTTTACCATGTGCAATCATAAAATTGTCTAATATCTTCATTTTTTCAACATACGTAGCTATTACCCTCGAAAACTAAAACTTTTGACATAGGAAAAGAGCCTTTAATCACATTCTTTACCATTGCAATCATAAAATAGTCTAATATCTTCATTTTTTCAACATACGTAGCTATTACCCTCGAAAACTAAAACTTTTGAAATAGGAAAAGAGCCTTTAATCACATTCTTTACCATTGCAATCATAAAATAGTCTAATATCTTCATTTTTTCAACATACGTAGCTATTACCTCGAAAACTAAAACTTTTGAAATAGGAAAAGAGCCTTTAATCACATTCTTTACCATTTGCAATCATAAAATTGTCTAATATCTTCATTTTTTCAACATACGTAGCTATTACCCTCGAAAACTAAAACTTTTGAAATAGGAAAAGAGCCTTTAATCACATTCTTTACCATGTGCAATCATAAAATTGTCTAATATCTTCATTTTTTCAACATACGTAGCTATTACCCTCGAAAACTAAAACTTTTGAAATAGAAAAGAGCCTTTAATCACATTCTTTACCATGTGCAATCATAAAATTGTCTAATATCTTCATTTTTTCAACATACGTAGCTATTACCCTCGAAAACTAAAACTTTTGAAATAGGAAAAGAGCCTTTAATCACATTCTTTACCATGTGCAATCATAAAATAGTCTAATATCTTCATTTTTTCAACATACGTAGCTATTACCCTCGAAAACTAAAACTTTTGAAATAGGAAAAGAGCCTTTAATCACATTCTTTACCATGTGCAATCATAAAATAGTCTAATATCTTCATTTTTTCAACATACGTAGCTATTACCCTCGAAAACTAAAACTTTTGACATAGGAAAAGAGCCTTTAATCACATTCTTTACCATGTGCAATCATAAAATAGTCTAATATCTTCATTTTTTCAACATACGTAGCTATTACCCTCGAAAACTAAAACTTTTGAAATAGGAAAAGAGCCTTTAATCACATTCTTTACCATTGCAATCATAAAATAGTCTAATATCTTCATTTTTTCAACATACGTAGCTATTACCCTCGAAAACTAAAACTTTTGACATAGGAAAAGAGCCTTTATCACATTCTTTACCATGTGCAATCATAAAATAGTCTAATATCTTCATTTTTTCAACAACGTAGCTATTACCCTCGAAAACTAAAACTTTTGAAATAGGAAAAGAGCCTTTAATCACATTCTTTACCATTGTGCAATCATAAAATAGTCTAATATCTTCATTTTTTCAACATACGTAGCTATTACCCTCGAAAACTAAAACTTTTGAAATAGGAAAAGAGCCTTTAATCACATTCTTTACCATGTGCAATCATAAAATTGTCTAATATCTTCATTTTTTCAACATACGTAGCTATTACCCTCGAAAACTAAAACTTTTGAAATAGGAAAAGAGCCTTTAATCACATTCTTTACCATTTGCAATCATAAAATAGTCTAATATCTTCATTTTTTCAACATACGTAGCTATTACCCTCGAAAACTAAAACTTTTGACATAGAAAAGAGCCTTTAATCACATTCTTTACCATTTGCAATCATAAAATAGTCTAATATCTTCATTTTTTCAACATACGTAGCTATTACCCTCGAAAACTAAAACTTTTGACATAGGAAAAGAGCCTTTAATCACATTCTTTACCATGTGCAATCATAAAATAGTCTAATATCTTCATTTTTTCAACATACGTAGCTATTACCCTCGAAAAAGAAAACTTTTGAAATAGGAAAAGAGCCTTTAATCACATTCTTTACCATGTGCAATCATAAAATTGTCTAATATCTTCATTTTTTCCACAACATACGTAGCTATTACCCTCGAAAACTAAAACTTTTGAAATAGGAAAAGAGCCTTTAATCACATTCTTTACCATTGCAATCATAAAATAGTCTAATATCTTCATTTTTTCAACATACGTAGCTATTACCCTCGAAAACTAAAACTTTTGAAATAGGAAAAGAGCCTTTAATCACATTCTTTACCATTTGCAATCATAAAATAGTCTAATATCTTCATTTTTTCAACATACGTAGCTATTACCCTCGAAAACTAAAACTTTTGAAATAGGAAAAGAGCCTTTAATCACATTCTTTACCATTTGCAATCATAAAATAGTCTAATATCTTCATTTTTCAACATACGTAGCTATTACCCTCGAAAACTAAAACTTTTGAAATAGGAAAAGAGCCTTTAATCACATTCTTTACCATTTGCAATCATAAAATAGTCTAATATCTTCATTTTTCAACATACGTAGCTATTACCCTCGAAAACTAAAACTTTTGAATAGGAAAAGAGCCTTTAATCACATTCTTTACCATTTGCAATCATAAAATTGTCTAATATCTTCATTTTTTCCACAGACAAAGCTATTACCCTCGAAAACTAAAACTTTTGAAATAGGAAAAGAGCCTTTAATCACATTCTTTACCATTTGCAATCATAAAATAGTCTAATATCTTCATTTTTTCAACATACGTAGCTATTACCCTCGAAAACTAAAACTTTTGACATAGGAAAAGAGCCTTTAATCACATTCTTTACCATTTGCAATCATAAAATAGTCTAATATCTTCATTTTTTCAACATACGTAGCTATTACCCTCGAAAACTAAAACTTTTGAAATAGGAAAAGAGCCTTTAATCACATTCTTTACCATGTGCAATCATAAAATAGTCTAATATCTTCATTTTTTCAACATACGTAGCTATTACCCTCGAAAACTAAAACTTTTGAAATAGGAAAAGAGCCTTTAATCACATTCTTTACCATTTGCAATCATAAAATAGTCTAATATCTTCATTTTTTCCAACATACGTAGCTATTACCCTCGAAAACTAAAACTTTTGACATAGGAAAAGAGCCTTTAATCACATTCTTTACCATGTGCAATCATAAAATAGTCTAATATCTTCATTTTTTCAACATACGTAGCTATTACCCTCGAAAACTAAAACTTTTGAAATAGGAAAAGAGCCTTTAATCACATTCTTTACCATTTGCAATCATAAAATAGTCTAATATCTTCATTTTTTCAACATACGTAGCTATTACCCTCGAAAACTAAAACTTTTGAAATAGGAAAAGAGCCTTTAATCACATTCTTTACCATGTGCAATCATAAAATTGTCTAATATCTTCATTTTTTCAACATACGTAGCTATTACCCTCGAAAACTAAAACTTTTGACATAGGAAAAGAGCCTTTAATCACATTCTTTACCATTTGCAATCATAAAATAGTCTAATATCTTCATTTTTTCAACATACGTAGCTATTACCCTCGAAAACTAAAACTTTTGACATAGGAAAAGAGCCTTTAATCACATTCTTTACCATTTGCAATCATAAAATAGTCTAATATCTTCATTTTTTCAACATACGTAGCTATTACCCTCGAAAACTAAAACTTTTGAAATAGGAAAAGAGCCTTTAATCACATTCTTTACCATTTGCAATCATAAAATAGTCTAATATCTTCATTTTTTCAACATAGGTAGCTATTACCCTCGAAAACTAAAACTTTTGAAATAGGAAAAGAGCCTTTAATCACATTCCTTACCATTTGCAATCATAAAATAGTCTAATATCTTCATTTTTTCAACATACGTAGCTATTACCCTCGAAAACTAAAACTTTTGAAATAGGAAAAGAGCCTTTAATCACATTCTTTACCATTGCAATCATAAAATAGTCTAATATCTTCATTTTTTCAACAACATACGTAGCTATTACCCTCGAAAACTAAAACTTTTGAAATAGGAAAAGAGCCTTTAATCACATTCTTTACCATGTGCAATCATAAAATAGTCTAATATCTTCATTTTTTCAACATACGTAGCTATTACCCTCGAAAACTAAAACTTTTGACATAGGAAAAGAGCCTTTAATCACATTCTTTACCATTTGCAATCATAAAATAGTCTAATATCTTCATTTTTTCTACATACGTAGCTATTACCCTCGAAAACTAAAACTTTTGAAATAGGAAAAGAGCCTTTAATCACATTCTTTACCATTTGCAATCATAAAATAGTCTAATATCTTCATTTTTTCAACATACGTAGCTATTACCCTCGAAAACTAAAACTTTTGAAATAGGAAAAGAGCCTTTAATCACATTCTTTACCATTTGCAATCATAAAATATTCTAATATCTTCATTTTTTCAACATACGTAGCTATTACCCTCGAAAACTAAAACTTTTGAAATAGGAAAAGAGCCTTTAATCACATTCTTTACCATGTGCAATCATAAAATTGTCTAATATCTTCATTTTTTCAACATACGTAGCTATTACCCTCGAAAACTAAAACTTTTGAAATAGGAAAAGAGCCTTTAATCACATTCTTTACCATGTGCAATCATAAAATAGTCTAATATCTTCATTTTTTCAACATACGTAGCTATTACCCTCGAAAACTAAAACTTTTGAAATAGGAAAAGAGCCTTTAATCACATTCTTTACCATTTGCAATCATAAAATAGTCTAATATCTTCATTTTTTCAACATACGTAGCTATTACCCTCGAAAACTAAAACTTTTGAAATAGGAAAAGAGCCTTTAATCACATTCTTTACCATTTGCAATCATAAAATTGACTAATATCTTCATTTTTTCAACATACGTAGCTATTACCCTCGAAAACTAAAACTTTTGAAATAGGGAAAAGAGCCTTTAATCACATTCTTTACCATTTGCAATCATAAAATAGTCTAATATCTTCATTTTTTCAACATACGTAGCTATTACCCTCGAAAACTAAAACTTTTGACATAGGAAAAGAGCCTTTAATCACATTCTTTACCATTTGCAATCATAAAATAGTCTAATATCTTCATTTTTTCAACATACGTAGCTATTACCCTCGAAAACTAAAACTTTTGAAATAGGAAAAGAGCCTTTAATCACATTCTTTACCATTTGCAATTATAAAATAGTCTAATATCTTCATTTTTTCAACATACGTAGCTATTACCCTCGAAAACTAAAACTTTTGAAATAGGAAAAGAGCCTTTAATCACATTCTTTACCATTTGCAATCATAAAATATTCTAATATCTTCATTTTTTCAACATACGTAGCTATTACCCTCGAAAACTAAAACTTTTGACATAGGAAAAGAGCCTTTAATCACATTCTTTACCATGTGCAATCATAAAATTGTCTAATATCTTCATTTTTTCCACAGACAAAGCTATTACCCTCGAAAACTAAAACTTTTGACATAGGAAAAGAGCCTTTAATCACATTCTTTACCATTTGCAATCATAAAATAGTCTAATATCTTCATTTTTTCAACATACGTAGCTATTACCCTCGAAAACTAAAACTTTTGACATAGGAAAAGAGCCTTTAATCACATTCTTTACCATGTGCAATCATAAAATAGTCTAATATCTTCATTTTTTCAACATACGTAGCTATTACCCTCGAAAACTAAAACTTTTGAAATAGGAAAAGAGCCTTTAATCACATTCTTTACCATTTGCAATCATAAAATAGTCTAATATCTTCATTTTTTCAACATACGTAGCTATTACCCTCGAAAACTAAAACTTTTGAAATAGGAAAAGAGCCTTTAATCACATTCTTTACCATGTGCAATCATAAAATAGTCTAATATCTTCATTTTTTTCAACATACGTAGCTATTACCCTCGAAAACTAAAACTTTTGAAATAGGAAAAGAGCCTTTAATCACATTCTTTACCATGTGCAATCATAAAATAGTCTAATATCTTCATTTTTTCAACATACGTAGCTATTACCCTCGAAAACTAAAACTTTTGACATAGGAAAAGAGCCTTTAATCACATTCTTTACCATGTGCAATCATAAAATAGTCTAATATCTTCATTTTTTCAACATACGTAGCTATTACCCTCGAAAACTAAAACTTTTGAAATAGGAAAAGAGCCTTTAATCACATTCTTTACCATTTGCAATCATAAAATAGTCTAATATCTTCATTTTTTCAACATACGTAGCTATTACCCTCGAAAACTAAAACTTTTGAAATAGGAAAAGAGCCTTTAATCACATTCTTTACCATTTGCAATCATAAAATATTCTAATATCTTCATTTTTTCAACATACGTAGCTATTACCCTCGAAAACTAAAACTTTTGAAATAGGAAAAGAGCCTTTAATCACATTCTTTACCATGTGCAATCATAAAATTGTCTAATATCTTCATTTTTTCAACATACGTAGCTATTACCCTCGAAAACAAAACTTTTGAAATAGAAAAGAGCCTTTAATCACATTCTTTACCATGTGCAATCATAAATTGTCAAATATCTTCATTTTTTCAACATACGTAGCTATTACCCTCGAAAACTAAAACTTTTGAAATAGGAAAAGAGCCTTTAATCACATTCTTTACCATGTGCAATCATAAAATGTCTAATAT
>NW_027065655.1:0-21182 GCF_032884065.1 Artemia franciscana | reverse complement strand
TGCTAAACCTAGATAGGGTTGCAGGAAAAGATATAGAGAAAAATTAAAAAGTTTGTGATACCTTAGATATGAAGGAAAATTTTTGATGAGTAAGAATAACCGACACTACTAAAAAAACTTCAGAAATAATGATGCTCCAGGCGTTGATAGTGCGTTAAATGAGTTTCTTAAATATAAAGGCTCCAACGTTTGAAATGAATTACTGAATATCATGAAAATCATTTCTAAAAAGAGGGACGTAGTTGGAAAATAGGGGAAATTTTTATTTAAACCGCTTTAATTGAAAGGTAATAAGAACGAGTGTATTTATGGAGGCATAGTCAGGTATCTGAAGGTAGCAAATTACTTGGTAATATGATACTTCTTTGGCTGAGCGATGCAGTAGACAAAGTTATAAGAGAATAATAGTGCGATTTTAGAAAATTTCAGAGGAAGTATAGACCAAAATTTCACTTTAAGTTGAAAAAGAAAAGTGCTTGAGTTTTCAAGTACCTTTGGTCCTCAGTTTCATAAATTGTGAGCAAGCCTTTGATTCTGTTGAAGAGCTGGTTCGGATATCTCATCCTTTAATTGTATACCAGACAAATATATTAAAGTGATTAGTACTATGCACAAGAATAGCAATGCTGCGGCCCAGATAGGAAATTAGGGTAGCAGCTGTTTTTTATTAAATCAGAAGTTAAGCAAGGTTGTGTTCTATTGTCCTTTATATGCATTATTTTGACGGATTTTGTCTTAAGGAGTAACAGATATGCAATGGGAGGCTATGGAACACAATAGGAAAAAAAATGCTGTCCTGGAGTTAGATTATGCTGATGGTTTAAACATCCTAGATGAAGTTTTGAGAAAAATAAATGAAGTTTTGGAGAATTTGCGAGTTCAGGGTGCTAGAATAGGTTTAAAACTTAATTGAGAAAACGAAGTCACTAGGGTCGGGAATAAGTGAAGATCATAATATGATGTTGGGCATTGAAAAAACTTATCAGGTGGACAGTTTCACTTATCTTTTAATTATTATTAGTAAAGACGGCGGGAGCAGTGAAGAATTTTGAAAACAGAAGAGCCACAGCTCAGGTTTTTTTCGCAGTTAAAAGAAATTTTAAGAATGGAAAGATGAACCTGCAACCCAAGATTAGAACCTGGGAAGCTACGGTGATGACAGTGGTCAAATATGGCTCAGAAATAAGGGTGCTCCGAAAGGTGAATGAAGATGTTTTCCAAAGAACTTGTCAAAGGATTGTATTGAGTATCCAGGTGATCAACTCTATTTCAATCATTAGACTGTATGAAAATTATAGTTAATCCTACTTTCTAAGGCAATATATGGTGAAAGGTTAAGATGGCTTGGACACGTTTCATGGATGAAAGATGACAAATTGCTGAAGATCGTTTCTTCGGCCAACCGTCTAGGGCTAGAGGGAAAGCAGGTCATCCAATGCTTGGTGGGAGAATGTCATAAAGAGAGATCTAAATAAAATTAGAACTTCCTGGGAGGGTGTATAGAAGGAAGTTTGAATAGATTGGGATAGAGGAGGACCATGCTTAGCTGTGCTTATCTCAGGGGGCTTGGTGCTGTGATGAACTGTGAGTAGTAGTGGTAATAATAGTAGTAAAAGTAGTGGTACAAGCGTTTGTCTATAAATTTTTTTGGAAGATTACCTGAACTTGCCATTTTGTGTAATGCTCTTCATTGCGATTGAATTGCAAAAAAACTGTGGACAATTTTCTATATTGAATAATTTTCTGTTTACATTTTTGCCATAGATAATTCAAAGATTTTTGACTCCATTCACTCCAACACAATTCCTTCTCTCCTTAGAAATAATCCATTTGTTTGAACCTGCCTGTGGAAGAGGTATCAGTAGTCCTCAATCCAGATACGTTTTCAAGGTACTGTTGGTAATCTAATTCGTGTGTGTCGTGCTGTTAAGAAAGGTTCTATACTTATTATGGCAATCTTTAATAACTCTAACAGAGTTGTCACTCGATATATTCTACTATAACTAATTGAGCCATATATCGATTTAAGTCTCTTAATTCATGCCGATGGAATACTTCTCTTGGCTGAAAATCTTGGGGCACTCCTGAACGCTGTTGGTTTTGTTTGATCCAGACCAAGAGAATTTTATGTACTGGTCCCTAGCACACTAATGTTCCATTGCAAGGTTTTCGTAAGAGTTTGGGCACCCATGTTCTCCTACATTTTCGAAAGTCCCCTCCAGAGGTCCCCCCCCATATACTTTAGTAACATGCAAATTTTTCGGAACATATCAAATTTTTTAGGGGGGATACTTAGATTGTTTTTGAATGTATAGTTTTGGACTTGCAGAACATATAGAACATAAATAGAAATACAAAAGGACACATTGACATACATACGGAAAAAAGATACAGAGACACAAAGACAGACAGAAAAAAAGACACAGACACGCAGGCAGATGTTCAAAAAGACACAGAGACAAACATAAATAAAAAGAGACATAAACCCACGGGTAGTCAGAGAAAAAGACAAAAAGACTCAGAGGTGTAAAAACAAACTAAAAAATATAGATGGAGAAAACATATAAACACTATACAGACAGAAAAAAACACGTACAGACATAAATGCAGATAGGCACAGAGACGCACATACAGACGGACAAAAGCATACATAGACGGACAAAAAGACATACATAGAGACAGACGGACGAAAATACACACAGACAGACAGAAAAACAGATACATAGACACACATACATATGTATAAAAAACCCACGAACGGCAAAACAGACATATATACAAACTGACAGAGACACAAATAGACCCAGAAAAACCCACATAGACATACAGGCAGACGGAATAAAACAGCACAGACAGAGAGGAAAAAATAAATAGACACAGAGACTGACTTAAAAAAGAGACATAGACAAACAGATAGAACGACATAAAAGGACCCACAAACAGATACTTAAAAAGACACACAGACATACCTACAAAAAGACATATATAAACAAAGACAGAAAAACTCACGGAGACACAAATAGAAATAAGCAATACAAATAGTAACACTGATATACATACAAAAAGACAACATAGACAAACAGACAGACAGAAAAAAGAAACAGAAACACACTGCCAGATGGAAAAAAGGACACACAGACAAACAGAAAAATATCTTACACGTACTAAAAAAACAAAAAAAAGGCTATGCATGTATAGACAATCAGTATATATGTCCTGTTTTGTTCGTCTTTCTATGTGTCTTTGTCTTTTTTTCGTCTATATGTCTTTTTTCTGTCTGTCTGTGTGTCTTTTCGCCCGTCTTCGTGCGTGTCTGTGTCTATTTTCTTGTCGGTCTGCGATTCTTTTTGTCTTTTTTCTGTCTGTCTGTGTGTCTTTATCTTTTTATTCGTCTGCATTTGTTCCTGTGAGTCTTTTTATCTGTCTGGATGTGTGTTTATGTGTCCTTTTCTTTCTGTTTGTTTGTCTGTGTCTAAGTCTTTTTGTCTTTGCCTCTATTTGCCCGTATGTCTATGTGTCTTCTTACTGTCTGTCTATGTGGCGATCTGCCTTTTTGACCATCTGCCTGCGTGTCTTTTTTCGGTTTGTGTGTGTGTCTATGCGTCTCTTTTGTTTCTGTCGGTGTGTCTATGTTTCTTTTTTTACGTCTTTGTGTGTATATTTTTGTCATTATTCTGTCCTTCTATTTAAATTTAAAAAAGGGAAATTCTAAGTTGAAAAACTATAGGTTCCAAACAATCAAATCTAGGTTCCGAAAACTAAAAAAATTCTATGTTGCGAAAAAATTGCAAGCCCCCCCCCCACCAAAAAAATAAATCCAACCAAAAAGTCAAAGTTAAAAGAAAAGGGAAGGAAGTTGGAGGCATTGGGGTCCATGGAGCGGAAAATGGGGAACCAAACTCATATGCAAGCCGGCAACAGAAAACAAGGGGGCTCTGGACCAGTATAAAAAGAAACGATACCTGGCCGTCTGTATTAATTACTATTTTTGGGAGCAAAAAAAGTGTCATTGAACCATCAAAAGTTTAGGACTGTCTTGCAAGTATCTAATATCACTGTAGTATGCAAATTTTCGGAAGGATGCCGAGATTTTTCATGGAAATAATTAACCGATAGCGTTTACCAAATATATAGCTCAAATTGAGAAATCAATTACGCAATTAACGTGTTACAATATAGTGAATCTTCAAACCAGTCGGCTATTACCAAAAGCAATACGTTGATTCCTTAATGCATTGATTACTCAAATTTTTGTGATAATTTTGTGCTCTTCTGTTCTGGTATTAGGCCACTTCTGTTGACTGGTGATCTAAAACGTTTTCGCATAAATTATTACCGGTACCGCAAATTTCTTTTATATCTACCTCGTTTTTATCGGAATACAAAACTGGTTAAAAATTATTGTGCGACAGATATTTCTGGTGCTTTCGAAAAATTATCTGCGAAGCTAACTATTGAAACGCTTTATCGGCTAGGATGTTTTCATCGCCTTATCCGTCTTTTTTCTGTATGTGATTAAATTTGATTCTTTTGTATTACTTTTGCTGTTTTTTTTTGTATTTTACTCCACTTAACCTCTGTTTTTTGAAGTGGGTGATAAATAAATTATTATTATTATTATTAGAATGTATTTCTAAGAACATATGAATATCAATAACTTGTTGGCTCAGTTGACTAGCGTGTCGTTCTTTTATCATATGACATTTTGGGTCACATGTTCGATTCCTACATAACTCAAACATAAATTCAATTGAAAATATGCTTAGAAACTAAAGAATGTGTCGTTTGACAAAAAAACATATTGCAATCAATATCTGCTGTTACAATAACGTAGTTTTTAACTTTGCTAACGTAGATGGCAGCATTGGGAGAATCCCTGCTCTTCGTGGTCTTATAAAAGAGCTGGTACCAGGAATCTAAATGGTAGGGGTGTTGTGAAACGTATTAATAGAATATTACTACTGTCACGTAGTTTTACTGACCTTTGCAACAGAATCATCAATTTTCTGCAGACTTATCTTCTATCAAGTGCCTAGCGTCACTTGTTGTGAAATTTTACTATGTTAGACCTTTGTACTGAAGCATGAAAAAGACAATTGAAGAGAGGTGGATTCAGTGATAGTTGTAGAAGGTGCAGAATAAAGTTGAAGTGATTTGATAAAGCCATATAGGTACTGACTGGCTTATAGGCCTTAAACTGCTAGGGAAAGACAGCTGAAGTACCCGGATTTCCCACAACACATAATTTGAATAAAGTAATTTTATAAAGAGCATCCGTTAGCTGATTGGAGGATATTTTATTTTTATATCCTTATATTTTATATAATTTACTAATTATAATAAAATTTTAATAATTTTATATAATGAATAATTTATTTTATATTTTATTATACTCCTCTTTAGTGCATTTTGGTTGTGTACAGAGGTTAACAATAAATTACTATTATTATATTTACATTATTTATATTAATCGTTGTTGTTATATTGATAAGTGTGCTGGTTACTGTGTGTAATTTCTGCTCTATTAGTCTGCTGTGTGTATTTCTGCTCTATTAGTCGTGTGTTTTGAGAGAATAGCATTCCAGTTTTCCTCTTTAGTTT
Organism: Artemia franciscana; assembly: GCF_032884065.1. Taxonomy (NCBI): domain Eukaryota; kingdom Metazoa; phylum Arthropoda; class Branchiopoda; order Anostraca; family Artemiidae; genus Artemia; species Artemia franciscana. The sequence continues at coordinate 15,581 of NW_027065655.1, read as the reverse complement.
TTTCCGCTTCTCTCACTTCGGAGATTTGTTATGTCTTGAATACATGGGGTTTTGCTGCTTTAGAATATCATTACATAAAAACAACTAGTTTTTTAACTGATAGTAAGGAGCGAAATTAAAACTTAAAACGAACAGAAATTACTCCGTATATGAAATGGGTTGTCCCCTCCGCAATCCCTCGCTCTTTACGCTAAAGTTTGACTCTTTGCCACAATTCTGCTTTTTAAAACAATTAAAAGCTTTAGCGTAAGGAGCGAGGGATTGCAGAAATATACGTAACTTAAAAATTAACCTACGTAACAAACTTCAATTTTTATTATATATACGAGGGGGTTTGTACCCTCGCTAATACCTCGTTTTTTACACTAAATCGTAAGTTATGTCCCGTAAGTTATGTCCGTAATAATCTCATGTTCATTTTAAATTTATATGCTACTCTTTACTTTCAATTGAAAAAAAATTTCCATGTTTATTTTTTTAATTGTTTTTTTATAATAATTTTAGGAAATCCTGCGCCCTTTTCATTGAATTCTTCACACATAGCCCCCTCCCCTCAACCCCACCCCCAAAACAAAAAAATCCCCAGAAAACCACTGTACGCTTCCCAATAACCATTATTACATGTAAACACTGGTCGAAGTTTGTAACCTGCAGCCCCTCGCCTAGGGACTCTGGGGGAGCAAGTCATTCCCAAAGACATAGTTATTATTGTTTTTGACTATGCGGGACAAAATGGCTATCTTAAAATTTTGATCTGTTGACTTTGGAGAAAAAATTAGCGTGGGAGGGGGTCCAGGTGCCCTCCAATTTTTTTGTCCGACATTCTAGGACCAATTGGTCGATACGATGACCCCTGTGGAAAAAAAAAACAACAAAAAAACAAACAAACTAATAAACACGAACCCGTGATTTGTCTTCTGGCAAAAATTACGAAATTCCACATTTTCGTTGATAGGAGCTTGAAAATTTAAATACTAAATTCTCTGATACGCCGAATGCGGTGGTGTGATTTTCGTTAAGATTCTGTGATTTTTAGGTGGTGTTTTTCCCTATTTTTTAAAATGAGGCAAATATTTCAGGTTCGTAGCTTTTGATTACAAAGACTAAATTTGATGACACTTATATATTTAAAATCAGCTTAAAAATTTGATTCTTTTGATCTATATTTTAGCATCAAAATTCCTTTTTTTAGAGTTTCGTTTACTATTTAGCCGGGTCGCTCCTTACTACAGTTTGTTACAACGAACTGTTTGATAAATTCAAAATATATTTTGATTATAGCATAGCTAATAGTAATTTGTCGTATGTTATTATTACAGTTATTGTTATTATTATAATTAATCATTGAAAAATCCCTTATAACAGTAATTCAGTATAATAAGGAAGAAAAGTGAAGTAATAGAAAAAGAAAAAACACTATCAAATAACGTCATATAATTATATATTTTGGTAAAATAAACCGAGTATCATAACAAAACTGCAAGAACATCATATGTATAGATAGATAGATAAATTCACTGCCCATTTGAAAAACAGTACAAGACCACAAATGAATTAAATATGAAATGAACAAAATGAGCAAAAACTGAAGTATTATATAAATATACGCTATCGGTACCAGACCACAATTGGAGTAAATAGATAAATAAAAAAACAAAATTTTAGGTACTAAATAAACATACACAGACACTTAAGAATAATTCACGTAGATAAGGCTATGGGACTCGATCGACTTTGAGAATTCTGTCTGACGCCTAATGAAGACCGTAATGGGGTCGCCGACACTGAACAGACATGACACCAACGCATTGTTTTTCCAAGGTCACAAATTAGGCAAGAATTTTATATATTTCTAATAATCTTTGCGAATTTTCCTTTTATTACATTTGGAAAAGATATTACAAAATGACGAAATAGCTTGAAAATGGGGTAAAACCAAAGCATTGTATATCCAGGCTTGAATCTGTCAGTTATATTTTTTCGTTAGTGATAGAGCCCCTTGCACTTTTCTTACCTTTTCTCTAAAATAATTTATCCATAGGGCAGGTTTAAAAATCATATCTAAATAAATTCCTAAGTAAATAACAGAATTCGATAAGACAACAAAATTATCACCAGACCTATTAACACGGTCCCATGAATTCTCTCATCTTCTGCAAAACACAATAACCTCCCTTTTGTCAGTAGTAATTAAAAAAAAAATTCCAAAAAAGAAGTTCTCTAAGAAAAACAAATGCCATATTAAACTTTAGATCAGAAGAAACAGAAACCTAAAATAACTCAAATTCAAAAGACCGGAAATTACCGTTAAAAAATAAATGACACCCAAAAAGAATAGAAAACAAATAAACAATAATAAACAGAAAAAAGAAAACATAAAACAGGTATTAGTATAAACCAATATTTAAACCTTTAAACGAGTAAAATTGAAGTTGAATATGCAAATCAAGCTAATAAAGAACAAAAGTAATTTACTATTGAAGTATAAATGAAACCCAAAACGAAAAAAAATTAAGTAATTAATCGTAGCAACAAACATACAATACGTACTAATACAAATGAGTAAATAAATCTTAAAACGAGTAAAACTTAAATTGAATATGCAGATTGAGCTTGAAACAAACAACAGTCTCTACAAATAAGAGTTTTGGTTTTGCCTCCGTCTCTCACTATGAAAGTTTATGACTTTCTGCTATATTCGTGCTTTACTAAAAACTATTATGTTTTTGAACTCTCTCGAAATTTACAAATAAATTCAAACTGACTGCTTGATATATAGTGCTATGAATTATTGAAAAATTGCAAGTTCAAAATTTTATTTTATTGTAATTTTATTTTTATTTTCAATGCCACAATTGCTAGAGAAGAAGATATTTATAATTTGTTTTTAGTAAAGCACTAACGACGCAGTATTTTTCAGGCTTGATTAAAATGAATACTTAATATAATAGGATATTAATTATTGAAAGCTCATCAATTCAAAATTTAATTTTACTAAGAGTCTTGTGTTTATTTTCAGTGTTGTGATCAGTACAAACGAAAATATTTGGAACATGTTACATTTTCAGTGGAGTGACAATGATGCACTAGGTTTTAGACTTTTACATTGAGAGAAGGAAGCAAAACCCGAACTCTTGTTTGTTGAGATATTTGTTCTTTCAAGCTTTATTAAATATTCAAGTTAAATTTTGATGGTTTTAAACTTACCCATTTATATTAGTACTTATTGTATGTTTGTTTGCTATCATGGAAGAAACACAGCATTGGGAGGATCCTTTATGCGTGAAAAACTGCGCAGGGCTTAAGATCTTTATCTATGGTCAACATAATCTTACAAAGGGCTTTCTTAAAATGAATTTTTGATATAAAAGGAGATTAATTGCTGAAAGCTCATCATTTTAAAATTTAATTTCACTAAAAGGTCTTGTGTTTATTTTCAGTGTTGTGATATGTACAAAAGAAAATATTTGGAACATAATACATTTTCAGTTGAATGACAATGATGCACTAGGTCTTCGAATTTTACATTGAGAGAAGGAGGCAAAACCCGAACTCTCGTTTGTTGAGACATTTGTTCTTTTCAAGCCTTATTAAAACATTCAATTTAAGTTTTCATCCTTTCGAGATTTACTTACCCATTTATATTAGTACTTATTGTATGTGTATTTGCTATCGTGGAAGAAAAACTATATTGGGCGGATCCTTTATGCGAGGGCAACTGTGCAGGGCTAAGATCTTGATCTAAGGACAACAAAATCTACAAAGGGCTTCCTTGACCCTTTGTGGCACCAGCATGAATGGAGACTTTGTTGTTTAACTATATTCCCAGGATATATCAATGGACCTTAGACCTAAAAAATTATGAATATGGCTTTGGAATTCCAGAGAGCCATGCGGCCCAATTGGTGCGGGTGTCAAAAAGTAAACAAGCCGACTATGCTACAGCATTCCCAGAGGGAACTCGACTTCCAATATGGTAACTAAGTCGAAAAATCTACAAACCCTATCCCTGGGAAAAACAACTACATTCATAAAACAGTAAAATCAAGAACTACTATTGGCTGTTGGAAAGTTAGTTTTGTCAAAAAAGAAGCAACAAAAGCTCTCCTGGTCCATGAGATGAACAAAAACAGTATTGGCATATTATTTGTTTTCTTAGACTACAGTAATTAAAGCGCCCGCAACGCTAAAACTTTTTCCATTTTGCACTTTTTCTGTTGTGAAGTAAACAATAATTCGGGACTCCATGGTGTTGGTTTCTTTATAAAAAAAAACAAAAAATTCTTGAGTGGGATCCTGTTTCTCCCCGTCTAGGTAGGATTAAGCGTAATGGAAGCCCCTGCAAATATATCCGTTCTCTCCGCATACGCACCTACTCTTGATGCCAGAGTTACTAATAAGAATGAATTTTATTTGGAATTGCGACAACTGCCTTCTTCAGTTTCTGAAGATGAATACCTGACTACTGCAGGAGACCTCATCTCTAGGGTTGGTCTATCTGATAACCCCACACGAGTCCTTGGAAAGTTTGGACTGGGGCATAGATGCAAAAATGGCAAAGTCCGGTAAACTGCGCTTTATTGAATCATCTTGTCGAAACCAAAACCTTATTTCAGCACAAGCCATGCCATCTACTGACCTCTCATTCCAACGAGGGTGCTACTAAGTCCCAGATTGACTTCATTCTCGTCCTCTAATGTCGGAGAAGTTCAGTAATAGACTCCTTCTGTTGCAACAGTGCAGACACAGGCTCAAAATTAGGGTCTGATCACAAGCTAGTGCTTGCAAAATACTACTTCGTCTTGTATCTCACAGAAAAGATAAACTGAAAGCCCAATCGGTATTGGTAAAACACAAATAGAGAAATTTGGCAAACTCTAACTATACAGCTAAAAAACTGTTTTGATGCCCGAGACATGAATGAAGAGGAACAATGTGACCCGGAACAAAGATGGGAGACCTCCAAAACAGTCATGAGAGAGAACTCTGAAGATTTCCAAGGCCAAAACAAAGTGAAACGACAGTATTGGATTACTATCGGAGCCTTGTCACTAGTCGAAGAACGAAGGGAAAAGATTAAGGCCCCAAGCATATCACGAAATATTTGCACGAAAAGTTCAGGTGCTCTGCTCGTCTAGACCGCCACAAAATGTGGGAAGAGACTGCTTTGTCCTTACAAAAAAGCAGCAATTGCTAATAACATCCACAAGCTCTACGTGATTCTTAAGGAATCGACTGGTAAGAAAGCTGCTGTACCTGATGCTGTCAGAATAAAAAGTCATTAGCTGTAAAAGAGAACCTTTTGATCAGACGAAATGATCATTTCTGAACACTATTTAACCAGTCCCCGTCATAAATTCCTGGTTGTTTTTCTCTTTGTGTTCAAGAAAATAGTTAAACAGATATGGGTGGAACATTAGAATTTGCTAAGCGAAATACAGTTGCAGGAAAAGATACAGATGAAAATGAAAAAGTTTGTGATACCTTGAATGTGAAGGAAGACTGTTATTTGTGAGGAAGAATTAGCGACCGTACTAAATGGATCAAAAATAGCAAGGCTCCAGGTGCTGATAATGTGCTGAGTGTGCTCTGATAGTGTGCTCTATGTGATGAGTTTCTTAAATTTGATGGCTCTGTGGTTAGAAATAAGCTACTGAAGATTATGAATATGATTTTTGAAAAGGGGAAGTACTTCATGATTTTGAGAAAACCTTAATTAAACCATTGTACAAGAAATGTGACAAGAGTAAGTGTCGTAATTACCGACGAATGAGTCTCGTCTCTCTAATTAGCAAATTACTTAGTTATATGATACTTTTTAGACTGAAAGATGTTGTAGACAAAGTTTTAAGAGGAAAGCAGTGCAGTTTTATTAAAAGTAGAGAATATGTCGACCAAGTTTTCACTCCTAGGTTGATAATTGAGAGCCTTCGTTGTCAAACATCTTTGGTCCTCAGATTTTAGATTATGAGCAAACGTTCAATTCTGTTGATAGAACAGCTTTAACAAAGGTTTTATCCTTATAGGGTATACCAGACAAATACAATTAATTGGTTTGTGCTATGTACGAGAATAATAATGCTTCGGTTAAGGTAGGGAAAAGGTTAGCTGCTGGTTTTGTATTAAATCAGGAGTTCAGTATGGTTGTGTTCTATTTCCCTTTATATGGATCATTTTGATGGACTTTGTCTTAAGGAGCATAGGAAAGGCAATTGGAGACCATTGAATCAAATAAGGAGGAAATACTCTCCTGGAATTAGATTGTGCTGTTGATTTAAGCATATTAGATGAAATTCTAAGCAAAATGAATGAATTTTTAGTCGTTTTACAAGCTCATGGTGCTAGAATACGTTTGAAAATCAATGTTAAGAAGACTAAGTCAAAAAGGCTAAGAATAAGTGAAGATGAAAAGGTGATGTTAAGTAACGAAAAGACTGATCAGGTGAGCAGCTGAACCTTGGTAGTATTATTAGTAAAGACGGTGGGAGTAGTGAAGAAATTAAAAGTAGAATAGTCAAGGTTCAGGTGTTTTTTCACAGTTAAAAAAGTTTGTATGAATTTGAAGATAATTCTGCAAACCAAGTTTAGAATACCAGAAGCCACAGTGATGAGAGTGGTTAAATATGGCTCTGAAACATGGGCACTCTAAAAACCGGATTAAAATCTAATGGATGTTTTCCAGAAAAATTGCTACGAATGTTTTGGATTCCCGGCTGACTGATCGTATTTCAACCATTAGTTTGTACGGAACTGTAGCTCAGTTCCGCCTTTTAGGGCTATAATAAAAGAAAGGTCGAGAGGGCTAGCCCACGTTCTGTAGAGGAAGGGTGATAGATTGCCGAAGATTGTCCTTTTTGGTCAACCGCCTGGGGCTAAACGGAAAGCAGGTCGTCCTCGTCTGGTTTCGGAGGACGCCATATATGAAGATTCAAAGGAAATGGGAACTTCCTGGGAAGGTGTAAAGAGGGAGGCCTTGAGTAAAATGGGATAGAGGGGAAGAGTGGGCGTATCTGATTGGGCCTCAGGCGGCTTGATGCTGCCTTGAGCTATTAGTAGTAGCAGTAGTAGGAGTGAAGAAAGAACCTTACACTATCGGCAGGCCGTCCCAACATGAGCTTAAATACTTTAAGTAATTAAGGCCTGAAGTAAAACAACGCCTAAGGCCATGACGGCCTCCCCCCAGAAATGTAGAAACAAAGTCCCGAGATCACAGTAGAGCAGCTCCATGGTATCCTTAGGAAATTATGGAGGACCACTACTTTCTCAAAGGATTTGGAGACATCAGTTTCTCCCCCTTTTTTTACAGGAAAACTGATAAAACTGAGTGAAATAATTTTCGGGGAATAAGTCTAATTGATTATGTACAAAGCATTTCAGGATTATCCTTCTTAAACCGTTTCAAGAAGGCCAGGTAGTTTGAGAGGTATTATTTTCCACTGATTTTTACTGTTCTGGACTGCGTCTCTGCCTTCGATTCGAACACTCGCCAAATAATTAGGAAAATTCTTGAAAATGATGAAACGCCCCTGAAATTTTTTGAACTACTTAAGGCATATTACAAGGTTTCTGTGGGCCGATTTAAAGAAAACAGAGAAGATACTGAAGAACTCCCCATTGAGTTTGGAGTAAAATAAGACTGCGTCCTGTCTACGACTCTGTTTAACTACTGTATTGCTTGGTTGCTTGAAAATGTACTATATTCTCATCCAGGAGTTCATATGGGACAAATTGTTTACTTGGAGACCTTGAATACCCAGATAATGTCGCAGATGCTCTCAGACCCAGAGAAAGCTAAAACTATGCTCCATGAGGTAATTACTTGGGCGGATCGCATTGGCTTGAAAGTCAGTAGAGGAATGAGAAAATTTACGGCAATAAATTGCGCTGATCCTATTTTGTTAACTTTAAATCAAGTACCGATGGCTCAGATCAGAAGCTTCACCTACCTTAGCTCTCAGCTTTTTACTGTTGGATATTTTGACGCCAAAATTCAACAGTGATTGCGGAAAGCACAGACGGTCTTTGCTTCACTTAGAAAACCGTTGTCGAACCAGGGTGAAATAAGTGTAAGAACGATAATTCGAGTCTTCTTGGCTTTGGTATAAACAATCCTTCTGTATGAATGTGAAACTTGGCTAGTAAAGCTACCACATGGAAATGAACAACACTGAGGTTGTTTGAGCATAAACTTTCTGCATAGACTCATCAGTTTAAATCCAAATTATCGCATTTCAAACCTGTATATATGACAAATCAGTGGTATAAAGTGACGCGTCACAATCACAATCAAGGAGCGTCGACTGATACTATGGGCCTTTTCTTAAGGAGGCCAACCGATTACTTGCCTTGGAGAATCCTTCTAGCTGAGTTACGTAGCTCATGGAAGAGAAGCTAAGGAGGACAGCAGAAAAGCCGGTGGAAGTTGCTTAAGTTGGACATTGAATATAATATAGTTTAGAATTTTAGGTCAAAGATGGACAACCCAATGAATCCCATTAGCAAAGCAGCTTGTAGTAGACTGCATTACATGGTTCAAATAGGTCTCAAGGATCCTTGATATAGGGAAAGGTGGAAACGCCTGATTCCAGCAACAAGTACAAAAAAGAAAGTATGAATTTTATTTTTATATCTGGTCTTTTTGGGTTTTACTAACTTTGTAACTTTGAAAGATACTGATACTTGCAAAAAATATCAACTATAGGTCAATAATCGGGTAACAACAGAGGCAGGTAATTGAATTCAGGCTATTGTAACAACAAATAGTGAAACCAATCAGCGAACTACTGCTATAATAGAAGGCTATTCGCTAAAGAAATATCCTTAAATTTTCATAGATAGTAAGCTTTTGGCCATATGAAGTGGGGACAGTGTACTTGAAAGTGTAAAATTTGATCAGTCAAAAGGTTTCATTCAAACAGATTTCCCATGAAAATATCAGGCCACTTGAAAATTCCCGGTTATGGGTGAAAAGCATACATGACACTTCTTTCAATACCTCGCAACCAAAGCAGGAGAAACGTGGGATGACAAATGTTGGATCCTACGCATTGTTTAACCTTAAGCTTTTGTCACACATCACCATGCAGCAAGCTGGTGAAATTTCATGGGTGGTGAGCAAGCTGGTGAAAACATTTGATTATGCACAAAATGCCCACAGAAGGCCCACCAATTAGAAAGGAACAATACAAAACACTGTATCATCTACGGATCGTGGCTGGATGAACCAATTAAAGTCATTGGGACACATGGGGTCCTCAAAGAAGCTAAAACAAAGAGTGTTTTCTATCGACTCTTGTGCGAAAGAAAGATAAGTGGCAATGATGAGTTGATTTTAGAGCATTGAACGCTGTTAAAGTGAAGCAATGTAATGAAACTTCCCCCCATGGATTCTATTTTGCAATCATTAGAGGGATGTAAGTTCTATACTAGTTTCGATCTGATAGCTGCTAACTGGCAAATAGCCCTGGATTTCGAAACCAAGCATCAGGCAACTGTAATATTGGATGATGGTAGGACATTCACATCTCAGAAGATGCCTTTCGGCTTGTCTCTCATTCTGAATTGCTTCAGCAGACTCATGAATTTGGTTCTGAATGTGAACGATTAAGAAAAGCTTTCTCACACCAATACCAAAGAGAAAACAGACTCACTGAGTTATATGGATGATTTCATTTTGTTCACTTGAACAATTGAAAGTCATTTAGATGGACTAAAACTGATTTTGGAAAAGTCTAGAGAGCAGGCTTTAAATTGAAACCCCAAAACCTAAAAAAAAATTTTGTGCGAAGGTTGGTCTTCTTAGGTCACCTAATAAATGACGGGACCATCTGTCAAAATCTAGATGAGCTAGAAATTATCAAGCAACTAAAGCCTTCAATAATCACAAAACTATAGATCAGTGTGTGGATTATTAAACTATTTTCGGCGCTACGTTCAAAAGTATGCCAATATTGCTAAGCCTCCTTAAGAAATCTGGAAATTTAAAATGTCCTTCAGCAGCAGTAGAAGCTCTTTCAAGGCTGAAACAGGAGTGTTAAAGCTTCCCAACCTTTCTCATGAGTTTGCTTACAAACGGATGCATCGTCCGTAGGCATAAGAGCCGTGCTCTACAATATCAATGCTAATGAAAAGTAGTCACCTACCATTTGTTGCATTCGCAATAAATACCGCCTATTCTGCTTCTTTAGGAGATACACCATTTTTCCTACAGCACTTGCGGGATCCCAGGATTTTTTTGGTGTGTATAAGTAATGAGCGCGTATACTAATATCTGAATCGGTACAAACAGGAAATTATTATGACAATGAAAAAAACAATGGAACAGGTAGATAAAAACTTACAAACTGGTACGGTAAAACAAACAGACAAATATGATCGTAGAGCAAAACATATATGGGAATATAAAATAGGAGATATTGTCTGATTTTAAAAAACAAATTTGAAAGGGACGAAACAGCTAAGTGAAAAATTAGATGGACTTATTAACAGATCGTGGTAACGAACTGTAGTAAGGAGCGACCCGGCTCATTAGTATACGAAACTCTAAAAAACAGAATTTTGATGCCAAAATATACATCAAAAGAATCGGATGTTCATGCTAATTTTAAATATAAAAGTTTCATCCAATTTAATAGAATATCACAAGAGGGCTCATTCTAACAAAAATGAAAAGTTCTAGTGCCATTTTTAAGTGACCAAAGAAATTGGAGGGCACCTAGGCCCCCTCCCACTCTCATTTTTTTTCCAAAAGTCAACGGATCAAAATTTTGAGATTGCCATTATGTTCCACATAATCGAAAACTATAATAACTAAGTGTTTGCGAAATACTTACTCCCCCCAATCCCTGGGGGAGGGTCTGGTCTTCTTAGGCCACCTAATAAATGAAGGGACCATCTGTCAAAATCTAGATGAGCTAGAAATTATCAAGCAACTAAAGCCTTCAAATTATCACAAAACCTGTAAATCAGTGTGTGGATTATTAAGCTATTTCGGCGCTACGTTCAAAAGTATGCCAATATCGCTAAGCCTCCTTAAGAAATCTGGAAATTTCAAATGTCCTCCAGTAGCAGTAGAAGCTCTTTCAAGGCTGAAACAGGAAGTGTTAAAGCTTCCAAACATTTCAAATGATTTTGCTTACAAACGGATGGATCGTTTGTAGGCATAAGAGCCGTGCTCTACAATATCAATGCTAATGAAAAGTAGTCACCTACCATTTGTTGCATTCGCTATAAATACCGCCTATTCTGATTCTTAGGAGATGCACCGTTTTTCCTACAGCACTTGCGGGATCCCAGGATTTGTTTGGTGTGTATAGGTAATGAGCGCGTATACTATAATCCGAATCGTACAAACAGGGAATGATTATGAGAATGAAAAAAGCAATGAAACAGGTAGCTAAAAACTTACAAACTGGTAAGGTGAAACAAACAGACAAATATGATCGTAGAGCAAAAAATATATGGAATATAAAATAGGAGATACTGTCAGATTATAAAAAAACAAATTTGAAAGGAACAAAAAAGCTAAAAGAAAAATTGGATTGACTTTCAAACAGTTCGTGGTAACGAACTGTAGTAGTAAGGAGCGACCCGGCTCAATAGTAAACGAAACTCTTAAAAACGGAATTTTAATGCCAAAAAATACATCAAAAGAATCGGATGTTCATGTTAATTTTAAATATAAAGGTTTCATCCAATCGAATCTTGTCCTCTAAAGTTACGAGCCTGAGAAAATTTACCTTATTTTGGAAAATAGGGGAAAAAACCCCTGAAAAGTCAAGGCATCTTAATGACAATCACACATCATATTTGGCGTATCAAAGAACCCTAGAGTAAAAATTTCACCTCCTTTATACAAAAATGTGAATTTCGTATTTTTTACCGGAAGACAAATCACGAGTGCGTGTTTATTTGTTTGTTCGTTCTTGTTTTTTTTTTCTTTTCCCCAGGGGTCATGGTATCGACCAAGTTGTCCAAGAATGTCACAAGAGGGCTCATTCTAACGGAAATGAAAAGTACTAATGCCCTTTTTAAGTGAACAAAAAATTGGGGGGCATCTAGACCCCCTTCCACGCTCATTTTTTTCCCAAAGTCAACGGATCAAAATTTTGAGATTGCCATTTTGTTCCACATAGTCGAAAACCTTAATAACTATGTCTTTGTGAAAGACTTACTCCCCCACAATCCCTTGGGGAGGGGCTGCAAGTTACAAACTTTGACCAATGTTTACATAAAGTAATGGTTATTGGAAGTGTAAAGACGTTTTCAGGGGGATTTTTTGGTTTAGGAGGTGAGGTTGAGAAGAGGGGGCTATGTGGGAAGATCTTTCCTTGGAGGAATATGTCATGGAGGAAGAAAAATTCATGGAAAAGGGTGTAGGATTTTCTAGCATTACTATGAAACAAACAATGAAAAAATAAACATGAAAACGTTTCTTTAATTGAAAGTAAGGAGAAACATTGAAACTTAAACGAACAGAGATTATTACGCATATGAGGGGTTCTAAAAATACTCTAGCATAAAGAGCGAGGTATTTAGGAGGAGATACATACCTCGCTCTTTATGCTAAAGTATTTTAGTATTTTTCTACTATTTGTTATACGGATTTATGATTCAAAGGTCATTTTTAAGGAATAGGGACAAAACTTACGATTTAGTGTAAAGAGCGAGGTATTAACGATGGTACAAACCCCCTCATATACATAATAAAAATATAAAATTATGAAAGTTTGTTACGCAAGTTAGTTCTTAAGTTACGTATATTTATACTAATAAAAACGTTTGTTAAAATTAAAAGTTCTAGTTGCCTTTTTAAGTAACCGAAAAACTAGAGGGCAACTAGGCCTCCTTCCCCACCCCTTATCTGTCAAAATCGTCTGATCAAAACTGAGAGAAAGCCATTTAGCCAAAAAAAACAATTAATAGGCAAATTTCATTTTAAAAAATTTATGTGCGGAGAGCCAAAATCAAACATGCATAAAATCAAAAACGTTCAGAAATTAAATGAAAAAACTAGTTTTTTTAACTGAAAGTCAGGAGCGACATTAAAACTTAAAATGAACAGAAATTATTCCGTATATGCAATAGGTTGTCCCATCCACAATCTATCGCTTTTTGCGCTAAAGTTTGACTCTTTGCCACACTTTTACTTTTTAAAACAATGAAAAGCTTTTGTGTAAAGAGCGAGGGCTTGCGGAGGGGACAACCCATTTGATATACGTGTAATTTCTGTTCATTTTAAGTTTTAATGTCGCTCCTTACTTTCAGTTAAAAAACTAGTTTTTTTTTTATTTAATTCGTGTAATAAAGGTTTTTCCAAGAATTTAACCTATGCTTTGAGGTATCCAGATAATCAAACAGTGAAAATATTACAACATATCTGGATCAAACCTGGTTTCTATCCAAGTCATGGAAGTGAAACCTGTTCAGAAATTTTTTTTTAAATATTGATGACATGGAAGCTCGGCTCTAAAACATCAGCCGTATCAGTTCTTAAATCTTTGGAGGGAATTGAAAGAGTATCTAGCACGTACTTGGATAGACTATTTCTAATAATACAACCCAAAGAAAGACTTGCCAGATCCAAGCAAACCAAGTGATGTCAAATCTGGACACGAGGATCCAAAGCAACATTTCTTCACCCATTCTTCCGGGAGTCAATCCCTCCACCCTTTCAAGAGCCATCAGCTCAATAGTCAATAAACGAATAACTTGCAAAAAAGGGAACAGGTGAATACACCTTACATCAAACTTACCGCAGTCAGAAAATTAGTACTTGTCCAGATAGTGGGTGATGTCGCACGCAATACTGCGAGGAGTATGCAAATGAAGGATTTCTGGAGAGTGGTGAATAAACTTGCCGACCCAGCCCGAGCAAAGCCAAGAACCAAAGATAGAGTTTACTATATTTCCAAGGCCTGCACCTTCAGAAGATTTTAGAAGATTGTAATCTTTGGAGTCCCAAATAGTATTGAAACAAAAATGGATGATGCAGCAACCAGCTGGACTACGACAGAAATTTACCTCAGAGGGCCCTGGCGAGTCGTCAACCGATAATGAACCCCATGGATCAGAAAGGTTAACGTTTTGACAAAAACTTTCGAGGAAAGTTCACCAAACTGGGTCCTAAAAAGGTTCGCCAAAACCTGTAGCTAAGGTAGCCAAACAGCTCAAATTAAAAGCAAAACAACAAGAGGAGAAGCTATTGCAAAAATTTGACGAAGTGACAAAAAATAGTTCTCACTAATATTCTGATGTTACCAGAAAGTGGGGAATAAAAAACGATTGGGGCTTCCACAGCAGTCTGAGTCTCCCCAAGAAAGTTTGTAGGTGATGTTTACCCTCCGACAAGATTAATTTTGAACTAATAAGCAAAAAAAATGTATCAAAAGTAAAACCTCATAGAAACGATCCAATTTCAAGTTAACGTTTTGTATACGATTCTGGCTTGAATTCTATGGAAGTAACTGATTTTTCAAGAGAATGTGTACTAAACATTTAGCTGATATTTTTGGCAATGTAGGAAGTTATCCTACATTGGATTTTTTTTTAACTGAAAACCGTGATAGAAAATCATCTTATGATCAGGAAAGATAGCAACGACATATGACATGTGGTAAGCCAAGAACCTAATTAAGACTTTCCAGTAAAACCTTTGCAGGAAAAAAGTTAGAATGGATAGTTAGGATATCGGATGAGACTTGTGAAATTGTAACTAGCAAGGATCCATTAGTCAAAATCACATATATAAACTATGGCAAAATTATGTACGGTGAACTTTTAGGCTTGTGCATATTTCACCAAACTATCATATACCGCAATTAATTTGTTGCAAAGTGTTAAAATAAATAAGAAAAAGAATAAAATCTGTCTTATTGAACGAGTTATTTTCATTTTTTCACACACAATGTACTTATGATATTGGTGTGCTCGTAGCTGGCAGCCGAGATCTCTCTGGTCATGATTTTATTGGTTAAATTTCTTGAATAAATGTTCAAAATTATCTTTGGGCAGCTATTCTGATAGTTTCTAGAAAGAGAAGATATATGGGGGGCACGATTGACACCAGAGGAGTATTTATACATGCAGAAAACGGAGGACTGGCTGTAAAGTTACGCCAGGTGAGAGTTATTTAGTCTTACAGGCAAATTTTATTTAATATGGATATGACTCATAAAACATGCTAGAAATTTTAAATTCAAAAAAAATATTCTATAAAAGAGTAACGAAAGACTTTTTTGCTCGAAAAGATTTAAGGAAAGCGTTTTAGTTTTAATTAAAATAGAATTTGAGCGTGGCAAATATATTAGAACATTTTGAGATAACTATATCAGCTAAGCTATATGCCATGGAAAGACATATGGATATGATCATACATATGATAAAATACAGGATAAAATTTCATTTTGGAGCTCTGGTGGAAAAGGAAGGCAAAACTATGGTATCAATCAAACTCCTAAGGGAACATGTGGAAACATTTAGCGCAATAATACTCCTGGAAGAAAAAATGACTGAAAACAAAATATATTTTTATGATATAAAGACACGTATATCACTGTGGATGGGGCAAAAAAAAAATTTTT
>NW_027065654.1:0-21193 GCF_032884065.1 Artemia franciscana | reverse complement strand
TGACGTCTTGCATATGACTCATAGAAATAGTAGATAGACTAGCTAGAATCAAACTTTCACTGTTCTATCTACTATTGATATCTATTTATTGAATAGTGAAAAAGTCTTTTCTAAAATGACGTCTTGCATATGACTCATAGAAATAGTAGATAGACTAGCTAGAATCAAACTTTCACTGTTCTATCTACTATTGATATCTATTTATTGAATAGTGAAAAAGTCTTTTCTAAAATGACGTCTTGCATATGACTCATAGAAATAGTAGATAGACTAGCTAGAATCAAACTTTCACTGTTCTATCTACTATTGATATCTATTTATTGAATAGTGAAAAAGTCTTTTCTAAAATGACGTCTTGAATATGACTCATAGAAATAGTAGATAGACTAGCTAGAATCAAACTTTCACTGTTCTATCTACTATTGATATCTATTTATTGAATAGTGAAAAACCCTTTTCTAAAATGACGTCTTGCATATGACTCATAGAATTGCTATGTACTCATAGAATCAATAGTAGATAAAACAGTGAAAGTTTGATTCTAGCTAGTCTATTTACTATTTCTATGAGGCATATGCAAGACGTCATTTTAGAAAAGACTTTTTCACTATTCAATAAATAGATTCAAATCTATTTGAATCTAGAATCAAACTTTCTGTTTGATTCTAATAGAATCAATAGAATAGCACTAGTTCGTATGTGAAGTCTTGCATATGGTTCTAGAATTCTAATCTATTGATTCTAGCTAGTCTATCTACTATTTCTATGAGTCATAGGCAAGACGTCATTTTAGAAAAGACTTTTTCACTATTCAATAAATAGATTCAAATCTATTTGAATCTAGAATCAAACTTTCTGTTTGATTCTAATAGAATCAATAGAATAGCACTAGTTCGTATGTGACGTCTTGCATATGGTTCTAGAATTCTAATCTATTGATTCTAGACCAGCTAGAATCAATAGTAGATAGAACAGTGAAAGTTTGATTCTAGCTAGTCTATCTACTATTTCTATGAGTCATATGCAAGACGTCATTTTAGAAAAGACTTTTTCACTATTCAATAAATAGATTCAAATCTATTTGAATCTAGAATCAAACTTTCTGTTTGATTCTAATAGAATCAATAGAATAGCACTAGTTCGTATGTGAAGTCTTGCATATGGTTCTAGAATTCTAATCTATTGATTCTAGCTAGTCTATCTACTATTTCTATGAGTCATAGGCAAGACGTCATTTTAGAAAAGACTTTTTCACTATTCAATAAATAGATTCAAATCTATTTGAATCTAGAATCAAACTTTCTGTTTGATTCTAATAGAATCAATAGAATAGCACTAGTTCGTATGTGACGTCTTGCATATGGTTCTAGAATTCTAATCTATTGATTCTAGACCAGCTAGAATCAATAGTAGATAGAACAGTGAAAGTTTGATTCTAGCTAGTCTATCTACTATTTCTATGAGTCATATGCAAGACGTCATTTTAGAAAAGACTTTTTCACTATTCAATAAATAGATTCAAATCTATTTGAATCTAGAATCAAACTTTCTGTTTGATTCTAATAGAATCAATAGAATAGCACTAGTTCGTATGTGACGTCTTGCATATGGTTCTAGAATTCTAATCTATTGATTCTAGCTAGTCTATCTACTATTTCTATGAGTCATATGCAAGACGTCATTTTAGAAAAGACTTTTTCACTATTCAATAAATAGATTCAAATTGTCTTGCATATGGTTCTAGAATTCTAATCTATTGATTCTAGACCAGCTAGAATCAATAGTAGATAGAACAGTGAAAGTTTGATTCTAGCTAGTCTATCTACTATTTCTATGAGTCATATGCAAGACGTCATTTTAGAAAAGACTTGTTCACTATTCAATAAATAGATTCAAATCTATTTGAATCTAGAATCAAACTTTCTGTTTGATTGTAATAGAATCAATAGAATAGCACTAGTTCGTATGTGACGTCTTGCGTATGGTTCTAGAATTCTAATCTATTGATTCTAGACCAGCTAGAATCAATAGTAGATAGAACAGTGAAAGTGTGATTCTAGCTAGTCTATCTACTATTTCTATGAGTCATATGCAAGACGTCATTTTAGAAAACGTCTACTATTTCTATGAGTCATATGCAAGACGTCATTTTAGAAAAGACTTTTTCACTATTCAATAAATAGATTCAAATCTATTTGAATCTAGAATCAAACTTTCTGTTTGATTGTAATAGAATCAATAGAATAGCACTAGTTCGTATGTGACGTCTTGCGTATGGTTCTAGAATTCTAATCTATTGATTCTAGACCAGCTAGAATCAATAGTAGATAGAACAGTGAAAGTTTGATTCTAGCTAGTCTATCTACTATTTCTATGAGTCATATGCAAGACGTCATTTTAGAAAAGACTTTTTCACTATTCAATAAATAGATTCAAATCTATTTGAATCTAGAATCAAACTTTCTGTTTGATTCTAATAGAATCAATAGAATAGCACTAGTTCGTATATGACGTCTTGCATATGGTTCTAGAATTCTAATCTATTGATTCTAGCTAGTCTATCTACTATTTCTATGAGTCATATGCAAGACGTCTTTTTAGAAAAGACTTTTTCACTATTCAATAAATAGATTCAAATCTATTTGAATCTAGAATCAAACTTTCTGTTTGATTCTAATAGAATCAATAGAATAGCACTAGTTCGTATGTGACGTCTTGCATATGGTTCTAGAATTCTAATCTATTGATTCTAGACCAGATAGAATCAATATTAGATAGAACAGTGAAAGTTTGATTCTAGCTAGTCTATCTACTATTTCTATGAGTCATATGCAAGACGTCATTTTAGAAAAGACTTTATTCAATAAATAGATTCAAATCTATTTGAATCTAGAATCAAACTTTCTGTTTGATTCTAATAGAATCAATAGAATAGCACTAGTTCGTATGTGACGTCTTGCATATGGTTCTAGAATTCTAATCTATTGATTCTAGCTAGTCTATCTACTATTTCTATGAGTCATATGCAAGACGTCATTTTAGAAAAGACTTTTTCACTATTCAATAAATAGATTCAAATCTATTTGAATCTAGAATCAAACTTTCTGTTTGATTCTAATAGAATCAATAGAATAGCACTAGTTCGTATGTGACGTCTTGCATATGGTTCATGAATTCTAATCTATTGATTCTAGACCAGCTAGAATCAATAGTAGATAGAACAGTGAAAGTTTGATTCTAGCTAGTCTATCTACTATTTCTATGAGTCATATGCAAGACGTCATTTTAGAAAAGACTTTTTCACTATTCAATAAATAGATTCAAATCTATTTGAATCTAGAATCAAACTTTCTGTTTGATTCTGATAGAATCAATAGAATAGCACTAGTTCGTATGTGACGTCTCTCATATGGTTCTAGAATTCTAATCTATTGATTCTAGCTAGTCTATTTACTATTTCTATGAGTCATATGCAAGACGTCATTTTAGAAAAGACTTTTTCACTATTCAATAAATAGATTCAAATCTATTTGAATCTAGAATCAAACTTTCTGTTTGATTCTAATAGAATCAATAGAATAGCACTAGTTCGTATGTGACGTCTTGCATATGGTTCTAGAATTCTAATCTATTGATTCTAGACCAGCTAGAATCAATAGTAGATAGAACAGTGAAAGTTTGATTCTAGCTAGTCTATCTACTATTTCTATGAGTCATATGCAAGACGTCATTTTAGAAAAGACTTTTTCACTATTCAATAAATAGATTCAAATCTATTTGAATCTAGAATCAAACTTTCTGTTTGATTCTAATAGAATCAATAGAATAGCATTAGTTCGTATGTGACGTCTTGCATATGGTTCTAGAATTCTAATCTATTGATTCTAGACCAGCTAGAATCAATAGTAGATAGAACAGTGAAAGTTTGATTCTAGCTAGTCTATCTACTATTTCTATGAGTCATATGCAAGACGTCATTTTAGAAAAGACTTTTTCACTATTCAATAAATAGATTCAAATCTATTTGAATCTAGAATCAAACTTTCTGTTTGATTCTAATAGAATCAATAGAATAGCACTAGTTCGTATGTGACGTCTTGCATATGGTTCTAGAATTCTAATCTATTGATTCTAGACCAGCTAGAATCAATAGTAGATAGAACAGTGAAAGTTTGATTCTAGCTAGTCTATCTACTATTTCTATGAGTCATATGCAAGACGTCATTTTAGAAAAGATTTTTTCACTATTCAATAAATAGATTCAAATCTATTTGAATCTAGAATCAAACTTTCTGTTTGATTCTAATAGAATCAATAGAATAGCACTAGTTCGTATGTGACGTCTTGCATATGGTTCTAGAATTCTAATCTATTGATTCTAGCTAGTCTATCTACTATTTCTATGAGTCATATGCAAGACGTCATTTTAGAAAAGACTTTTTCACTATTCAATAAATAGATTCAAATCTATTTGAATCTAGAATCAAACTTTCTGTTTGATTCTAATAGAATCAATAGAATAGCACTAGTTCGTGTGTGACGTCTTGCATATGGTTCTAGAATTCTAATCTATTGATTCTAGCTAGTCTATCTACTATTTCTATGAGTCATATGCAAGATGTCATTTTAGAAAAGACTTTTTCACTATTCAATAAATAGATTCAAATCTATTTGAATCTAGAATCAAACTTTCTGTTTGATTCTAATAGAATCAATAGAATAGCACTAGCTCGTATGTGACGTCTTGCATATGGTTCTAGAATTCTAATCTATTGATTCTAGACCAGCTAGAATCAATAGTAGATAGAACAGTGAAAGTTTGATTCTAGCTAGTCTATCTACTATTTCTATGAGTCATATGCAAGACGTCATTTTAGAAAAGACTTTTTCACTATTCAATAAATAGATTCAAATCTATTTGAATCTAGAATCAAACTTTCTGTTTGATTCTAATAGAATCAATAGAATAGCACTAGTTCGTATGTGACGTCTTGCATATGGTTCTAGAATTCTAATCTATTGATTCTAGCTAGTCTATCTACTATTTCTATTAGTCATATGCAAGACGTCATTTTAGAAAAGACTTTTTCACTATTCAATAAATAGATTCAAATCTATTTGAATCTAGAATCAAACTTTCTGTTTGATTCTAATAGAATCAATAGAATAGCACTAGTTCGTATGTAACGTCTTGGCATATGGTTCTAGAATTCTAATCTATTGATTCTAGACCAGCTAGAATCAATAGTAGATAGAACAGTGAAACTTTGATTCTAGCTAGTCTATCTACTATTTCTATTAGTCATATGCAAGACGTCATTTTAGAAAAGACTTTTTCACTATTCAATAAATAGATTCAAATCTATTTGAATCTAGAATCAAACTTTCTGTTTGATTCTAATAGAATCAATAGAATAGCACTAGTTCGTATGTGACGTCTTGCATATGGTTCTAGAATTCTAATCTATTGATTCTAGCTAGTCTATCTACTATTTCTATGAGTAATATGCAAGACGTCATTTTAGAAAAGACTTTTTCACTATTCAATAAATAGATTCAAATCTATTTGAATCTAGAATCAAACTTTCTGTTTGATTCTAATAGAATCAATAGAATAGCACTAGTTCGTATGTGACGTCTTGCATATGGTTCTAGAATTCTAATCTATTGATTCTAGACCAGCTAGAATCAATAGTAGATAGAACAGTAAAAGTTTGATTCTAGCTAGTCTATCTACTATTTCTATGAGTCATATGCAAGACGTCATTTTAGAAAAGATTTTTTCACTATTCAATAAATAGATTCAAATCTATTTGAATCTAGAATCAAACTTTCTGTTTGATTCTAATAGAATCAATAGAATAGCACTAGTTCGTATGTGACGTCTTGCATATGGTTCTAGAATTCTAATCTATTGATTCTAGCTAGTCTATCTACTATTTCTATGAGTCATATGCAAAGACGTCATTTTAGAAAAGACTTTTTCACTATTCAATAAATAGATTCAAATCTATTTGAATCTAGAATCAAACTTTCTGTTTCATTCTAATAGAATCAATAGAATAGCACTAGTTCGTATGTGACGTCTTGCATATGGTTCTAGAATTCTAATCTATTGATTCTAGACCAGCTAGAATCAATAGTAGATAGAACAGTGAAAGTTTGATTCTAGCTAGTCTTTCTACTATTTCTATGAGTCATATGCAAGACGTCCATTTTAGAAAAGACTTTTTCACTATTCAATAAATAGATTCAAATCTATTTGAATCTAGAATCAAACTTTCTGTTTGATTCTAATAGAATCAATAGAATAGCACTAGTTCGTATGTGATGTCTTGCATATGGTTCTAGAATTCTAATCTATTGATTCTAGTTAGTCTATCTACTATTTCTATGAGTCATATGCAAGACGTCATTTTAGAAAAGACTTTTTCACTATTCAATAAATAGATTCAAATCTATTTGAATTAGAATCAAACTTTCTGTTTGATTCTAATAGAATCAATAGAATAGCACTAGTTCGTATGTGACGTCTTCCATATGGTTCTAGAATTCTAATCTATTGATTCTAGACCAGCTAGAATCAATAGTAGATAGAACAGTGAAAGTTTGATTCTAGCTAGTCTATCTACTATTTCTATGAGTCATATGCAAGGACGTCATTTTAGAAAAGACTTTTTCACTATTCAATGAAATAGATTCAAATCTATTTGAATCTAGAATCAAACTTTCTTTTTGATTCTAATAGAATCAATAGAATAGCACTAGTTCGTATGTGACGTCTTGCATATGGTTCTAGAATTCTAATCTATTGATTCTAGCTAGTCTATCTACTATTTCTATGAGTCATATGCAAGACGTCATTTTAGAAAAGACTTTTTCACTATTCAATAAATAGATTCAAATCTATTTGAATCTAGAATCAAACTTTCTGTTTGATTCTAATAGAAATAATAGAATAGCACTAGTTCGTATGTGACGTCTTGCATATGGTTCTAGAATTCTAATCTATTGATTCTAGACCAGCTAGAATCAATAGTAGATAGAACAGTGAAAGTTTGATTCTAGCTAGTCTATCTACTATTTCTATGAGTCATATGCAAGACGTCATTTTTAGAAAAGACTTTTTCACTATTCAATAAATAGATTCAAATCTATTTGAATCTAGAATCAAACTTTCTGTTTGATTCTAATAGAATCAATAGAATAGCACTAGTTCGTATGTGACGTCTCGCATATGGTTCTAGAATTCTAATCTATTGATTCTAGCTAGTCTATCTACTATTTCTATGAGTCATATGCAAGACGTCATTTTAGAAAAGACTTTTTCACTATTCAATAAATAGATTCAAATCTATTTGAATCTAGAATCAAACTTTCTGTTTGATTCTAATAGAATCAATACAATAGCACTAGTTCGTATGTGACGTCTTGCATATGGTTCTAGAATTCTAATCTATTGATTTTAGACCAGCTAGAATCAATAGTAGATAGAACAGTGAAAGTTTGATTCTAGCTAGTCTATCTACTATTTCTATGAGTCATATGCAAGACGTCATTTTAGAAAAGACTTTTCACTATTCAATAAATAGATTCAAATCTATTTGAATCTAGAATAAAACTTTCTGTTTGATTCTAATAGAATCAATAGAATAGCACTAGTTCGTGTGTGACGTCTTGCATATGGTTCTAGAATTCTAATCTATTGATTCTAGCTAGTCTATCTACTATTTCTATGAGTCATATGCAAGACGTCATTTTAGAAAAGACTTTTTCACTATTCAATAAATAGATTCAAATCTATTTGAATCTAGAATCAAACTTTCTGTTTGATTCTAATAGAATCAATAGAATAGCACTAGCTCGTATGTGACGTCTTGCATATGGTTCTAGAATTCTAATCTATTGATTCTAGACCAGCTAGAATCAATAGTAGATAGAACAGTGAAAGTTTGATTCTAGCTAGTCTATCTACTATTTCTATGAGTCATATGCAAGACGTCATTTTAGAAAAGACTTTTTCACTATTCAATAAATAGATTCAAGTCTTTTTGAATCTAGAATCAAACTTTCTGTTTGATTCTAATAGAATCAATAGAATAGCACTAGTTCGTATGTGACGTCTTGCATATGGTTCTAGAATTCTAATCTATTGATTCTAGCTAGTCTATCTACTATTTCTATGAGTCATATGCAAGACGTCCATTTTAGAAAAGACTTTTTCAATATTCAATAAATAGATTCAAATCTATTTGAATCTAGAATCAAACTTTCTGTTTGATTCTAATAGAATCAATAGAATAGCACTAGTTCGTATGTGACGTCTTGCATATGGTTCTAGAATTCTAATCTATTGATTCTAGACCAGCTAGAATCAATAGTAGATAGAACAGTGAAAGTTTGATTCTAGCTAGTCTATCTACTATTTCTATGAGTCATATGCAAGACGTCATTTTAGAAAAGACTTTTTCACTATTCAATAAATAGATTCAAATCTATTTGAATCTAGAATCAAACTTTCTGTTTGATTCTAATAGAATCAATAGAATAGCACTAGTTCGTATGTGACGTCTTGCGAATGGTTCTAGAATTCTAATCTATTGATTCTAGCTAGTCTATCTACTATTTCTATGAGTCATATGCAAGACGTCATTTTAGAAAAGACTTTTTCACTATTCAATAAATAGATTCAAATCTATTTCATTCTAGAATCAAACTTTCTGTTTGATTCTAATAGAATCAATAGAATAGCACTAGTTCGTATGTGACGTCTTGCATATGGTTCTAGAATTCTAATCTATTGATTCTAGAACAGCTAGAATCAATAGTAGATAGAACAGTGAAAGTTTGATTCTAGCTAGTTTATCTACTATTTCTATGAGTCATATGCAAGACGTCATTTTAGAAAAGACTTTTTCACTATTCAATAAATAGATTCAAATCTATTTGAATCTAGAATCAAATTTTCTGTTTGATTCTAATAGAATCAATAGAATAGCACTAGTTCGTATGTGACGTCTTGCATATGGTTCTAGAATTCTAATCTATTGATTCTAGCTAGTCTATCTACTATTTCTATGAGTCATATGCAAGACGTCATTTTAGAAAAGACTTTTTCACTATTCAATAAATAGATTCAAATCTATTTGAATCTAGAATCAAACTTTCTGTTTGATTCTAATAGAATCAATAGAATAGCACTAGTTCGTATGTGACGTCTTGCATATGGTTCTAGAATTCTAATCTATTGATTCTAGACCAGCTAGAATCAATAGTAGATAGAACAGTGAAAGTTTGATTCTAGCTAGTCTATCTACTATTTCTATGAGTCATATGCAAGACGTCATTTTAGAAAAGACTTTTTCACTATTCAATAAATAGATTCAAATCTATTTGCATCTAGACTCAAACTTTCTGTTTGATTCTAATAGAATCAATAGAATAGCACTAGTTCGTATGTGACGTCTTGCATATGGTTCTAGAATTCTAATCTATTTATTCTAGCTAGTCTATCTACTATTTCTATGAGTCATATGCAAGACGTCATTTTAGAAAAGACTTTTTCACTATTCAATAAATAGATTCAAATCTATTTGAATCTAGAATCAAACTTTCTGTTTCATTCTAATAGAATCAATAGAATAGCACTAGTTCGTATGTGACGTCTTGCATATGGTTCTAGAATTCTAATCTATTGATTCTAGACCAGCTAGAATCAATAGTAGATAGAACAGTGAAAGTTTGATTCTAGCTAGTCTTTCTACTATTTCTATGAGTCATATGCAAGACGTCATTTTAGAAAAGACTTTTTCACTATTCAATAAATAGATTCAAATCTATTTGAATCTAGAATCAAACTTTCTGTTTGATTCTAATAGAATCAATAGAATAGCACTAGTTCGTATGTGATGTCTTGCATATGGTTCTAGAATTCTAATCTATTGATTCTAGTTAGTCTATCTACTATTTCTATGAGTCATATGCAAGACGTCATTTTAGAAAAGACTTTTTCACTATTCAATAAATAGATTCAAATCTATTTGAATCTAGAATCAAACTTTCTGTTTGATTCTAATAGAATCAATAGAATAGCACTAGTTCGTATGTGACGTCTTCCATATGGTTCTAGAATTCTAATCTATTGATTCTAGACCAGCTAGAATCAATAGTAGATAGAACAGTGAAAGTTTGATTCTAGCTAGTCTATCTACTATTTCTATGAGTCATATGCAAGACGTCATTTTAGAAAAGACTTTTTCACTATTCAATAAATAGATTCAAATCTATTTGAATCTAGAATCAAACTTTCTTTTTGATTCTAATAGAATCAATAGAATAGCACTAGTTCGTATGTGACGTCTTGCATATGGTTCTAGAATTCTAATCTATTGATTCTAGCTAGTCTATCTACTATTTCTATGAGTCATATGCAAGACGTCATTTTAGAAAAGACTTTTTCACTATTCAATAAATAGATTCAAATCTATTTGAATCTAGAATCAAACTTTCTGTTTGATTCTAATAGAAATAATAGAATAGCACTAGTTCGTATGTGACGTCTTGCATATGGTTCTAGAATTCTAATCTATTGATTCTAGACCAGCTAGAATCAATA
This sequence comes from Artemia franciscana, assembly GCF_032884065.1. Taxonomy (NCBI): domain Eukaryota; kingdom Metazoa; phylum Arthropoda; class Branchiopoda; order Anostraca; family Artemiidae; genus Artemia; species Artemia franciscana. The sequence goes on along the minus strand of NW_027065654.1, from coordinate 10,578 downwards.
GTAGATAGAACAGTGAAAGTTTGATTCTAGCTAGTCTATCTACTATTTCTATGAGTCATATGCAAGACGTCATTTTAGAAAAGACTTTTTCACTATTCAATAAATAGATTCAAATCTATTTGAATCTAGAATCAAACTTTCTGTTTGATTCTAATAGAATCAATAGAATAGCACTAGTTCGTATGTGACGTCTTGCATATGGTTCTAGAATTCTAATCTATTGATTCTAGCTAGTCTATCTACTATTTCTATGAGTCATATGCAAGACGTCATTTTAGAAAAGACTTTTTCACTATTCAATAAATAGATTCAAATCTATTTGAATCTAGAATCAAACTTTCTGTTTGATTCTAATAGAATCAATACAATAGCACTAGTTCGTATGTGACGTCTTGCATATGGTTCTAGAATTCTAATCTATTGATTTTAGACCAGCTAGAATCAATAGTAGATAGAACAGTGAAAGTTTGATTCTAGCTAGTCTATCTACTATTTCTATGAGTCATATGCAAGACGTCATTTTAGAAAAGACTTTTCCACTATTCAATAAATAGATTCAAATCTATTTGAATCTAGAATAAAACTTTCTGTTTGATTCTAATAGAATCAATAGAATAGCACTAGTTCGTGTGTGACGTCTTGCATATGGTTCTAGAATTCTAATCTATTGATTCTAGCTAGTCTATCTACTATTTCTATGAGTCATATGCAAGACGTCATTTTAGAAAAGACTTTTTCACTATTCAATAAATAGATTCAAATCTATTTGAATCTAGAATCAAACTTTCTGTTTGATTCTAATAGAATCAATAGAATAGCACTAGCTCGTATGTGACGTCTTGCATATGGTTCTAGAATTCTAATCTATTGATTCTAGACCAGCTAGAATCAATAGTAGATAGAACAGTGAAAGTTTGATTCTAGCTAGTCTATCTACTATTTCTATGAGTCATATGCAAGACGTCATTTTAGAAAAGACTTTTTCACTATTCAATAAATAGATTCAAGTCTATTTGAATCTAGAATCAAACTTTCTGTTTGATTCTAATAGAATCAATAGAATAGCACTAGTTCGTATGTGACGTCTTGCATATGGTTCTAGAATTCTAATCTATTGATTCTAGCTAGTCTATCTACTATTTCTATGAGTCATATGCAAGACGTCATTTTAGAAAAGACTTTTTCAATATTCAATAAATAGATTCAAATCTATTTGAATCTAGAATCAAACTTTCTGTTTGATTCTAATAGAATCAATAGAATAGCACTAGTTCGTATGTGACGTCTTGCATATGGTTCTAGAATTCTAATCTATTGATTCTAGACCAGCTAGAATCAATAGTAGATAGAACAGTGAAAGTTTGATTCTAGCTAGTCTATCTACTATTTCTATGAGTCATATGCAAGACGTCATTTTAGAAAAGACTTTTTCACTATTCAATAAATAGATTCAAATCTATTTGAATCTAGAATCAAACTTTCTGTTTGATTCTAATAGAATCAATAGAATAGCACTAGTTCGTATGTGACGTCTTGCGAATGGTTCTAGAATTCTAATCTATTGATTCTAGCTAGTCTATCTACTATTTCTATGAGTCATATGCAAGACGTCATTTTAGAAAAGACTTTTTCACTATTCAATAAATAGATTCAAATCTATTTCATTCTAGAAGCAAACTTTCTGTTTGATTCTAATAGAATCAATAGAATAGCACTAGTTCGTATGTGACGTCTTGCATATGGTTCTAGAATTCTAATCTATTGATTCTAGAACAGCTAGAATCAATAGTAGATAAAACAGTGAAAGTTTGATTCTAGCTAGTCTATCTACTATTTCTATGAGTCATATGCAAGACGTCATTTTAGAAAAGACTTTTTCACTATTCAATAAATAGATTCAAATCTATTTGAATCTAGAATCAAACTTTCTGTTTGATTCTAATAGAATCAATAGAATAGCACTAGTTCGTATGTGACGTCTTGCATATGGTTCTAGAATTCTAATCTATTGATTCTAGCTAGTCTATCTACTATTTCTATGAGTCATATGCAAAACGTCATTTTAGAAAAGACTTTTTCACTATTCAATAAATAGATTCAAATCTATTTGAATCTAGAATCAAACTTTCTGTTTGATTCTAATAGAATCAATAGAATAGCACTAGTTCGTATGTGACGTCTTGCATATGGTTCTAGAATTCTAATCTATTGATTCTAGACCAGCTAGAATCAATAGTAGATAGAACAGTGAAAGTTTGATTCTAGCTAGTCTATCTACTATTTCTATGAGTCATATGCAAGACGTCATTTTAGAAAAGACTTTTTCACTATTCAATAAATAGATTCAAATCTATTTGCATCTAGACTCAAACTTTCTGTTTGATTCTAATAGAATCAATAGAATAGCACTAGTTCGTATGTGACGTCTTGCATATGGTTCTAGAATTCTAATCTATTGATTCTAGCTAGTCTATCTACTATTTCTATGAGTCATATGCAAGACGTCATTTTAGAAAAGACTTTTTAACTATTCAATAAATAGATTCAAATCTATTTGAATCTAGAATCAAACTTTCTGTTTGATTCTAATAGAATCAATAGAATAGCACTAGTTCGTATGTGACGTCTTGCATATGGTTCTAGAATTCTAATCTATTGATTCTAGACCAGCTAGAATCAATAGTAGATAGAACAGTGAAAGTTTGATTCTAGCTAGTCTATCTACTATTTCTATGAGTCATATGCAAGACGTTATTTTAGAAAAGACTTTTTCACTATTCAATAAATAGATTCAAATCTATTTGAATCTAGAATCAAACTTTCTGTTTGATTCTAATAGAAACAATAGAATAGCACTAGTTCGTATGTGACGTCTTGCATATGGTTCTAGAATTCTAATCTATTGATTCTAGCTAGTCTATCTACTATTTCTATGAGTCATATGCAAGACGCCATTTTAGAAAAGACTTTTTCTAGTTCGTATGTGACGTCTTGCATATGGTTCTAGAATTCTAATCTATTGATTCTAGCTAGTCTATCTACTATTTCTATGAGTCATATGCAAGACGTCATTTTAGAAAAGACTTTTTCACTATTCAATAAATAGATTCAAATCTATTTGAATCTAGAATGCAAGACGTCATGTTAGAAAAGAATTTTCACTATTCAATAAATAGATATCAATAGTAGATAGAACAGTGAAAGTTTGATTCTAGCTAGTCTATCTACTATTTCTATGAGTCATATGCAAGACGTCATTTTAGAAAAGACTCTTTCACTATTCAATAAATAGATTCAAATCTATTTGAATCTAGAATCAAACTTTCTGTTTGATTCTAATAGAATCAATAGAATAGCACTAGTTCGTATGTGACGTCTTGCATATGGTTCTAGAATTCTAATCTATTGATTCTAGCTAGTCTATCTACTATTTCTATGAGTCATATGCAAGACGTCATTTTAGAAAAGACTTTTTCACTATTCAATAAATAGATTCAAATCTATTTGAATCTAGAATCAAACTTTCTGTTTGATTCTAATAGAATCAATAGAATAGCACTAGTTCGTATGTGACGTCTTGCATATGGTTCTAGAATTCTAATCTATTGATTCTAGACCAGCTAGAATCAATAGTAGATAGAACAGTGAAAGTTTGATTCTAGCTAGTCTATCTACTATTTCTATGAGTCATATGCAAGACGTCATTTTAGAAAAGACTCTTTCACTATTCAATAAATAGATTCAAATCTATTTGAATCTAGAATCAAACTTTCTGTTTGATTCTAATAGAATCAATAGAATAGCACTAGTTCGTATGTGACGTCTTGCATATGGTTCTACAATTCTAATCTATTGATTCTAGCTAGACTATCTACTATTTCTATGAGTCATATGCAAGACGTCATTTTAGAAAAGACTTTTTCACTATTCAATAAATAGATTCAAATCTATTTGAATCTAGAATCAAACTTTCTGTTTGATTCTAATAGAATCAATAGAATAGCACTAGTTCGTATGTGACGTCTTGCATATGGTTCTAGAATTCTAATCTATTGATTCTAGACCAGCTAGAATCAATAGTAGATAGAACAGTGAAAGTTTGATTCTAGCTAGTCTATCTACTATTTCTATGATTCATATGCAAGACGTCATTTTAGAAAAGACTTTTTCACTATTCAATAAATAGATTCAAATCTATTTGAATCTAGAATCAAACTTTCTGTTTGATTCTAATAGAATCAATAGAATAGCACTAGTTCGTATGTGACGTCTTGCATATGGTTCTAGAATTCTAATCTATTGATTCTAGCTAGTCTATCTACTATTTCTATAAGTCATATGCAAGACGTCATTTTAGAAAAGACTTTTTCACTATTCAATAAATAGATTCAAATCTATTTGAATCTGAATAGTGAAAAAGTCTTTTCTAAATGACGTCTTGCATATGACTCATAGAAATAGTAGATAGACTAGCTAGAATCAAACTTTCACTGTTCTATCTACTATTGATATCTATTTATTGAATAGTGAAAAAGTCTTTTCTAAAATGACGTCTTGCATATGACTCATAGAAATAGTAGATAGACTAGCTAGAATCAAACTTTCACTGTTCTATCTACTATTGATATCTATTTATTGAATAGTGAAAAAGTCTTTTCTAAAATGACGTCTTGCATATGACTCATAGAAATAGTAGATAGACTAGCTAGAATCAAACTTTCACTGTTCTATCTACTATTGATATCTATTTATTGAATAGTGAAAAAGTCTTTTCTAAAATGACGTCTTGCATATGACTCATAGAAATAGTAGATAGACTAGCTAGAATCAAACTTTCACTGTTCTATCTACTATTGATATCTATTTATTGAATAGTGAAAAAGTCTTTTCTAAAATGACGTCTTGCATATGACTCATAGAAATAGTAGATAGACTAGCTAGAATCAAACTTTCACTGTTCTATCTACTATTGATATCTATTTATTGAATAGTGAAAAAGTCTTTTCTAAAATGACGTCTTGCATATGACTCATAGAAATAGTAGATAGACTAGCTAGAATCAAACTTTCACTGTTCTATCTACTATTGATATCTATTTATTGAATAGTGAAAAAGTCTTTTCTAAAATGACGTCTTGCATATGACTCATAGAAATAGTAGATAGACTAGCTAGAATCAAACTTTCACTGTTCTATCTACTATTGATATCTATTTATTGAATAGTGAAAAAGTCTTTTCTAAAATGACGTCTTGCATATGACTCATAGAAATAGTAGATAGACTAGCTAGAATCAAACTTTCACTGTTCTATCTACTATTGATATCTATTTATTGAATAGTGAAAAAGTCTTTTCTAAAATGACGTCTTGCATATGACTCATAGAAATAGTAGATAGACTAGCTAGAATCAAACTTTCACTGTTCTATCTACTATTGATATCTATTTATTGAATAGTGAAAAAGTCTTTTCTAAAATGACGTCTTGCATATGACTCATAGAAATAGTAGATAGACTAGCTAGAATCAAACTTTCACTGTTCTATCTACTATTGATATCTATTTATTGAATAGTGAAAAATTCTTTTCTAAAATGACGTCTTGCATATGACTCATAGAAATAGTAGATAGACTAGCTAGAATCAAACTTTCACTGTTCTATCTACTATTGATATCTATTTATTGAATAGTGAAAAAGTCTTTTCTAAAATGACGTCTTGCATATGACTCATAGAAATAGTAGATAGACTAGCTAGAATCAAACTTTCACTGTTCTATCTACTATTGATATCTATTTATTGAATAGTGAAAAAGTCTTTTCTAAAATGACGTCTTGCATATGACTCATAGAAATAGTAGATAGACTAGCTAGAATCAAACTTTCACTGTTCTATCTACTATTGATATCTATTTATTGAATAGTGAAAAAGTCTTTTCTAAAATGACGTCTTGCATATGACTCATAGAAATAGTAGATAGACTAGCTAGAATCAAACTTTCACTGTTCTATCTACTATTGATATCTATTTATTGAATAGTGAAAAAGTCTTTTCTAAAATGACGTCTTGCATATGACTCATAGAAATAGTAGATAGACTAGCTAGAATCAAACTTTCACTGTTCTATCTACTATTGATATCTATTTATTGAATAGTGAAAAAGTCTTTTCTAAAATGACGTCTTGCATATGACTCATAGAAATAGTAGATAGACTAGCTAGAATCAAACTTTCACTGTTCTATCTACTATTGATATCTATTTATTGAATAGTGAAAAAGTCTTTTCTAAAATGACGTCTTGCATATGACTCATAGAAATAGTAGATAGACTAGCTAGAATCAAACTTTCACTGTTCTATCTACTATTGATATCTATTTATTGAATAGTGAAAAAGTCTTTTCTAAAATGACGTCATACATATGACTCATAGAAATAGTAGATAGACTAGCTAGAATCAAACTTTAACTGTTCTATCTACTATTGATATCTATTTATTGAATAGTGAAAAAGTCTTTTCTAAAATGACGTCTTGCATATGACTCATAGAAATAGTAGATAGACTAGCTAGAATCAAACTTTCACTGTTCTATCTACTATTGATATCTATTTATTGAATAGTGAAAAAGTCTTTTCTAAAATGACGTCTTGCATATGACTCATAGAAATAGTAGATAGACTAGCTAGAATCAAACTTTCACTGTTCTATCTACTATTGATATCTATTTATTGAATAGTGAAAAAGTCTTTTCTAAAATGACGTCTTGCATATGACTCATAGAAATAGTAGATAGACTAGCTAGAATCAAACTTTCACTGTTCTATCTACTATTGATATCTATTTATTGAATAGTGAAAAAGTCTTTTCTAAAATGACGTCTTGCATATGACTCATAGAAATAGTAGATAGACTAGCTAGAATCAAACTTTCACTGTTCTATCTACTATTGATATCTATTTATTGAATAGTGAAAAAGTCTTTTCTAAAATGACGTCTTGCATATGACTCATAGAAATAGTAGATAGACTAGCTAGAATCAAACTTTCACTGTTCTATCTACTATTGATATCTATTTATTGAATAGTGAAAAAGTCTTTTCTAAAATGACCTCTTGCATATGACTCATAGAAATAGTAGATAGACTAGCTAGAATCAAACTTTCACTGTTCTATCTACTATTGATATCTATTTATTGAATAGTGAAAAAGTCTTTTCTAAAATGACGTCTTGCATATGACTCATAGAAATAGTAGATAGACTAGCTAGAATCAAACTTTCACTGTTCTATCTACTATTGATATCTATTTATTGAATAGTGAAAAAGTCTTTTCTAAAATGACGTCTTGCATATGACTCATAGAAATAGTAGATAGACTAGCTAGAATCAAACTTTCACTGTTCTATCTACTATTGATATCTATTTATTGAATAGTGAAAAAGTCTTTTCTAAAATGACGTCTTGCATATGACTAATAGAAATAGTAGATAGACTAGCTAGAATCAAACTTTCACTGTTCTATCTACTATTGATATCTATTTATTGAATAGTGAAAAAGTCTTTTCTAAAATGACGTCTTGCATATGACTCATAGAAATAGTAGATAGACTAGCTAGAATCAAACTTTCACTGTTCTATCTACTATTGATATCTATTTATTGAATAGTGAAAAAGTCTTTTCTAAAATGACGTCTTGCATATGACTCATAGAAATAGTAGATAGACTAGCTAGAATCAAACTTTCACTGTTCTATCTACTATTGATATCTATTTATTGAATAGTGAAAAAGTCTTTTCTAAAATGACGTCTTGCATATGACTCATAGAAATAGTAGATAGACTAGCTAGAATCAAACTTTCACTGTTCTATCTACTATTGATATCTATTTATTGAATAGTGAAAAAGTCTTTTCTAAAATGACGTCTTGCATATGACTCATAGAAATAGTAGATAGACTAGCTAGAATCAAACTTTCACTGTTCTATCTACTATTGATATCTATTTATTGAATAGTGAAAAAGTCTTTTCTAAAATGACGTCTTGCATATGACTCATAGAAATAGTAGATAGACTAGCTAGAATCAAACTTTCACTGTTCTATCTACTATTGATATCTATTTATTGAATAGTGAAAAAGTCTTTTCTAAAATGACGTCTTGCATATGACTCATAGAAATAGTAGATAGACTAGCTAGAATCAAACTTTCACTGTTCTATCTACTATTGATATCTATTTATTGAATAGTGAAAAAGTCTTTTCTAAAATGACGTCTTGCATATGACTCATAGAAATAGTAGATAGACTAGCTAGAATCAAACTTTCACTGTTCTATCTACTATTGATATCTATTTATTGAATAGTGAAAAAGTCTTTTCTAAAATGACGTCTTGCATATGACTCATAGAAATAGTAGATAGACTAGCTAGAATCAAACTTTCACTGTTCTATCTACTATTGATATCTATTTATTGAATAGTGAAAAAGTCTTTTCTAAAATGACGTCTTGCATATGACTCATAGAAATAGTAGATAGACTAGCTAGAATCAAACTTTCACTGTTCTATCTACTATTGATATCTATTTATTGAATAGTGAAAAAGTCTTTTCTAAAATGACGTCTTGCATATGACTCATAGAAATAGTAGATAGACTAGCTAGAATCAAACTTTCACTGTTCTATCTACTATTGATATCTATTTATTGAATAGTGAAAAAGTCTTTTCTAAAATGACGTCTTGCATATGACTCATAGAAATAGTAGATAGACTAGCTAGAATCAAACTTTCACTGTTCTATCTACTATTGATATCTATTTATTGAATAGTGAAAAAGTCTTTTCTAAAATGACGTCTTGCATATGACTCATAGAAATAGTAGATAGACTAGCTAGAATCAAACTTTCACTGTTCTATGTACTATTGATATCTATTTATTGAATAGTGAAAAAGTCTTTTCTAAAATGACGTCTTGCATATGACTCATAGAAATAGTAGATAGACTAGCTAGAATCAAACTTTCACTGTTCTATCTACTATTGATATCTATTTATTGAATAGTGAAAAAGTCTTTTCTAAAATGACGTCTTGCATATGACTCATAGAAATAGTAGATAGACTAGCTAGAATCAAACTTTCACTGTTCTATCTACTATTGATATCTATTTATTGAATAGTGAAAAAGTCTTTTCTAAAATGACGTCTTGCATATGACTCATAGAAATAGTAGATAGACTAGCTAGAATCAAACTTTCACTGTTCTATCTACTATTGATATCTATTTATTGAATAGTGAAAAAGTCTTTTCTAAAATGACGTCTTGCATATGACTCATAGAAATAGTAGATAGACTAGCTAGAATCAAACTTTCACTGTTCTATCTACTATTGATATCTATTTATTGAATAGTGAAAAAGTCTTTTCTAAAATGACGTCTTGCATATGACTCATAGAAATAGTAGATAGACTAGCTAGAATCAAACTTTCACTGTTCTATCTACTATTGATATCTATTTATTGAATAGTGAAAAAGTCTTTTCTAAAATGACGTCTTGCATATGACTCATAGAAATAGTAGATAGACTAGCTAGAATCAAACTTTCACTGTTCTATCTACTATTGATATCTATTTATTGAATAGTGAAAAAGTCTTTTCTAAAATGACGTCTTGCATATGACTCATAGAAATAGTAGATAGACTAGCTAGAATCAAACTTTCACTGTTCTATCTACTATTGATATCTATTTATTGAATAGTGAAAAAGTCTTTTCTAAAATGACGTCTTGCATATGACTCATAGAAATAGTAGATAGACTAGCTAGAATCAAACTTTCACTGTTCTATCTACTATTGATATCTATTTATTGAATAGTGAAAAAGTCTTTTCTAAAATGACGTCTTGCATATGACTCATAGAAATAGTAGATAGACTAGCTAGAATCAAACTTTCACTGTTCTATCTACTATTGATATCTATTTATTGAATAGTGAAAAAGTCTTTTCTAAAATGACGTCTTGCATATGACTCATAGAAATAGTAGATAGACTAGCTAGAATCAAACTTTCACTGTTCTATCTACTATTGATATCTATTTATTGAATAGTGAAAAAGTCTTTTCTAAAATGACATCTTGCATATGACTCATAGAAATAGTAGATAGACTAGCTAGAATCAAACTTTCACTGTTCTATCTACTATTGATATCTATTTATTGAATACTGAAAAACTCTTTTCTAAAATGACGTCTTGCATATGACCCATAGAAATAGTAGATAGACTAGCTAGAATCAAACTTTCACTGTTCTATCTACTATTGATATCTATTTATTGAATAGTGAAAAAGTCTTTTCTAAAATGACGTCTTGCATATGACTCATAGAAATAGTAGATAGACTAGCTAGAATCAAACTTTCACTGTTCTATCTACTATTGATATCTATTTATTGAATAGTGAAAAAGTCTTTTCTAAAATGACGTCTTGCATATGACTCATAGAAATAGTAGATAGACTAGCTAGAATCAAACTTTCACTGTTCTATCTACTATTGATATCTATTTATTGAATAGTGAAAAAGTCTTTTTCTAA
>NW_027065653.1:0-21194 GCF_032884065.1 Artemia franciscana | reverse complement strand
AACTAATACTTTTGACATAGGAAAAGAGCCTTTAATCACATTCTTTACCATTTGCAATCATAAAATAGACTAATATCTTCATTTTTTCAACATACGTAGCTATTACCCTCGAAAACTAAAATTTTTGACATAGGAAAAGAGCCTTTAATCACATTCTTTACCATTTGCAATCATAAAATAGTCTAATATCTTCATTTTTTCAACATACGTAGCTATTACCCTCGAAAACTAAAACTTTTGACATAGGAAAAGAGCCTTTAATCACATTCTTTACCATTTGCAATCATAAAATAGTCTAATATCTTCATTTTTTTCAACACACGTAGCTATTACCCTCGAAAACTAAAACTTTTGAAATAGGAAAAGAGCCTTTAAGCACTTTCTTTACCATGTGCAATCATAAAATAGTCTAATATCTTCATTTTTCCAACATACGTAGCTATTTCCCTCTAAAACTAAAACTTTTGACATAGGAAAAGAGCCTTTAATCACATTCGTTACCATTTGCAATTATAAAATAGTCTAATATCTTCATTTTTTCAACATACGTAGCTATTACCCTCAAAAACTAAAACTTTTGACATAGGAAAAGAGCCTTTAATCACATTCGTTACCATTTGCAATTATAAAATAGTCTAATATCTTCATTTTTTCAACATACGTAGCTATTACCCTCGAAAACTAAAACTTTTGACATAGGAAAAGAGCCTTTAATCACATTCGTTACCATTTGCAATTATAAAATAGTCTAATATCAACATTTTTTCAACATACGTAGCTATTACCCTCGAAAACTAAAACTTTTGACATAGGAAAAGAGCCTTTAATCACATTCTTTACCATTTGGAATCATAAAATAGTCTAATATCTTCATTTTTTCAACATACGTAGCTATTACCCTCGAAAACTAAAACTTTTGAAATAGGAAAAGAGCCTTTAAGCACTTTCTTTACCATGTGCAATCATAAAATAGTCTAATATCAACATTTTTTCAACATACGTAGCTATTACCCTCGAAAACTAAAACTTTTGACATAGGAAAAGAGCCTTTAATCACATTCTTTACCATTTGCAATCATAAAATAGTCTAATATCTTCATTTTTTCAACATACGTAGCTATTACCCTCGAAAACTAAAACTTTTGAAATAGGAAAAGAGCCTTTAAGCACTTTCTTTACCATGTGCAATCATAAAATAGTCTAATATCTTCATTTTTTCAACATACGTAGCTATTACCCTCGAAAACTAAAACTTTTGACATAGGAAAAGAGCCTTTAATCACATTCGTTACCATTTGCAATTATAAAATAGTCTAATATCTTCATTTTTTCAACATACGTAGCTATTACCCTCGAAAACTAAAACTTTTGACATAGGAAAAGAGCCTTTAATCACATTCGTTACCATTTGCAATTATAAAATAGTCTAATATCTTCATTTTTTCAACATACGTAGCTATTACCCTCGAAAACTAAAACTTTTGACATAGGAAAAGAGCCTTTAATCACATTCTTTACCATTTGCAATCATAAAATAGTCTAATATCTTCATTTTTTCAACATACGTAGCTATTACTCTCGAAAACTAAAATTTTTGACATAGGAAAAGAGCCTTTAATCACATTCTTTACCATTTACAATCATAAAATAGTCTAATATCTTCATTTTTTCAACATACGTAGCTATTACCCTCGAAAACTAAAACTTTTGACATAGGAAAAGAGCCTTTAATCACATTCTTTACCATTTGCAATCATAAAATAGTCTAATATCTTCATTTTTTCAACATACGTAGCTATTACCCTCGAAAACTAAAACTTTTGAAATAGGAAAAGAGCCTTTAAGCACTTTCTTTACCATGTGCAATCATAAAATAGTCTAATATCTTCATTTTTCCAACATACGTAGCTATTTCCCTCGAAAACTAAAACTTTTGACATAGGAAAAGAGCCTTTAATCACATTCGTTACCATTTGCAATTATAAAATAGTCTAATATCTTCATTTTTCAACATACGTAGCTATTACCCTCAAAAACTAAAACTTTTGACATAGGAAAAGAGCCTTTAATCACATTCGTTACCATTTGCAATTATAAAATAGTCTAATATCTTCATTTTTTCAACATACGTAGCTATTACCCTCGAAAACTAAAACTTTTGACATAGGAAAAGAGCCTTTAATCACATTCGTTACCATTTGCAATTATAAAATAGTCTAATATCAACATTTTTTCAACATACGTAGCTATTACCCTCGAAAACTAAAACTTTTGACATAGGAAAAGAGCCTTTAATCACATTCTTTACCATTTGGAATCATAAAATAGTCTAATATCTTCATTTTTTTCAACATACGTAGCTATTACCCTCGAAAACTAAAACTTTTGAAATAGGAAAAGAGCCTTTAAGCACTTTCTTTGCCATGTGCAATCATAAAATAGTCTAATATCAACATTTTTTCAACATACGTAGCTATTACCCTCGAAAACTAAAACTTTTGAAATAGGAAAAGAGCCTTTAAGCACTTTCTTTACCATGTGCAATCATAAAATAGTCTAATATCTTCATTTTTTCAACATACGTAGCTATTACCCTCGAAAACTAAAACTTTTGACATAGGAAAAGAGCCTTTAATCACATTCTTTACCATTTGCAATCATAAAATAGTCTAATATCTTCATTTTTTCAACATACGTAGCTATTACCCTCGAAAACTAAAACTTTTGACATAGGAAACGAGCCTTTAATCACATTCGTTACCATTTGCAATTATAAAATAGTCTAATATCTTCATTTTTTCAACATACGTAGCTATTACCCTCGAAAACTAAAACTTTTGACATAGGAAAAGAGCCTTTAATCACATTCGTTACCATTTGCAATTATAAAATAGTCTAATATCAACATTTTTTCAGCATACGTAGCTATTACCCTCGAAAACTAAAACTTTTGACATAGGAAAAGAGCCTTTAATCACATTCTTTACCATTTGCAATCATAAAATAGTCTAATATCTTCATTTTTTCAACATACGTAGCTATTACCCTCGAAAACTAAAACTTTTGAAATAGGAAAAGAGCCTTTAAGCACTTTCTTTACCATGTGCAATCATAAATAGTCTAATATCTTCATTTTTTCAACATACGTAGCTATTACCCTCGAAAACTAAAACTTTTGACATAGGAAAAGAGCCTTTAATCACTTTCGTTACCATTTGCAATTATAAAATAGTCTAATATCTTCATTTTTTCAACATACGTAGCTATTACCCTCGAAAACTAAAACTTTTGACATAGGAAAAGAGCCTTTAATCACATTCGTTACCATTTGCAATTATAAAATAGTCTAATATCTTCATTTTTTCAACATACGTAGCTATTACCCTCGAAAACTAAAACTTTTGACATAGGAAAAGAGCCTTTAATCACATTCGTTACCATTTGCAATTATAAAATAGTCTAATATCAACATTTTTTCAACATACGTAGCTATTACCCTCGAAAACTAAAACTTTTGACATAGGAAAAGAGCCTTTAATCACATTCTTTACCATTTGCAATCATAAAATAGTCTAATATCTTCATTTTTTCAACATACGTAGCTATTACCCTCGAAAACTAAAACTTTTGAAATAGGAAAAGAGCCTTTAAGCACTTTCTTTACCATGTGCAATCATAAAATAGTCTAATATCTTCATTTTTTCAACATACGTAGCTATTACCCTCGAAAACTAAAACTTTTGACATAGGAAAAGAGCCTTTAATCACATTCTTTACCATTTGCAATCATAAAATAGTCTAATATCTTCATTTTTTCAACATACGTAGCTATTACCCTCGAAAACTAAAATTTTTGACATAGGAAAAGAGCCTTTAATCACATTCTTTACCATTTGCAATCATAAAATAGTCTAATATCTTCATTTTTTCAACATACGTAGCTATTACCCTCGAAAACTAAAACTTTTGACATAGGAAAAGAGCCTTTAATCACATTCTTTACCATTTGCAATCATAAAATAGTCTAATATCTTCATTTTTTCAACATACGTAGCTATTACCCTCGAAAACTAAAACTTTTGAAATAGGAAAAGAGCCTTTAAGCACTTTCTTTAGCATGTGCAATCATAAAATAGTCTAATATCTTCATTTTTCCAACATACGTAGCTATTTCCCTCGAAAACTAAAACTTTTGACATAGGAAAAGAGCCTTTAATCACATTCGTTACCATTTGCAATTATAAAATAGTCTAATATCTTCATTTTTTCAACATACGTAGCTATTACCCTCAAAAACTAAAACTTTTGACATAGGAAAAGAGCCTTTAATCACATTCGTTACCATTTGCAATCATAAAATAGTCTAATATCTTCATTTTTTCAACATACGTAGCTATTACCCTCAAAAACTAAAACTTTTGACATAGGAAAAGAGCCTTTAATCACATTCGTTACCATTTGCAATTATAAAATAGTCTAATATCAACATTTTTTCAACATACGTAGCTATTACCCTCGAAAACTAAAACTTTTGACATAGGCAAAGAGCCTTTAATCACATTCTTTACCATTTGGAATCATAAAATAGTCTAATATCTTCATTTTCTTCAACATACGTAGCTATTACCCTCGAAAACTAAAACTTTTGAAATAGGAAAAGAGCGTTTAAGCACTTTCTTTACCATGTGCAATCATAAAATAGTCTAATATCTTCATTTTTTCAACATACGTAGCTATTACCCTCGAAAACTAAAACTTTTGACATAGGAAAAGAGTCTTTAATCACATTCGTTACCATTTGCAATTATAAAATAGTCTAATATCTTCATTTTTTCAACATACGTAGCTATTACCCTCGAAAACTAAAACTTTTGACATAGGAAAAGAGCCTTTAATCACATTCTTTACCATTTGCAATCATAAAATAGTCTAATATCTTCATTTTTTCAACATACGTAGCTATTACCCTCGAAAACTAAAATTTTTGACATAGGAAAAGAGCCTTTAATCACATTCTTTACCATTTGCAATCATAAAATAGTCTAATATCTTCATTTTTTCAACATACGTAGCTATTACCCTCGAAAACTAAAACTTTTGACATAGGAAAAGAGCCTTTAATCACATTCTTTACCATTTGCAATCATAAAATAGTCTAATATCTTCATTTTTTCAACATACGTAGCTATTACCTTCGAAAACTAAAACTTTTGAAATAGGAAAAGAGCCTTTAAGCACTTTCTTTACCATGTGCAATCATAAAATAGTCTAATATCTTCATTTTTCCAACATACGTAGCTATTTCCCTCGAAAACTAAAACTTTTGACATAGGAAAAGAGCCTTTAATCACATTCGTTACCATTTGCAATTATAAAATAGTCTAATATCTTCATTTTTTCAACATACGTAGCTATTACCCTCAAAAACTAAAACTTTTGACATAGGAAAAGAGCCTTTAATCACATTCGTTACCATTTGCAATTATAAAATAGTCTAATATCTTCATTTTTTCAACATACGTAGCTATTACCCTCAAAAACTAAAACTTTTGACATAGGAAAAGAGCTTTTAATCACATTCGTTACCATTTGCAATTATTAAATAGTCTAATATCAACATTTTTTCAACATACGTAGCTATTACCCTCGAAAATTAAAACTTTTGACATAGGAAAAGAGCCTTTAATCACATTCTTTACCATTTGGAATCATAAAATAGTCTAATATCTTCATTTTTTTCAACATACGTAGCTATTACCCTCGAAAACTAAAACTTTTGAAATAGGAAAAGAGCCTTTAAGCACTTTCTTTACCATGTGCAATCATAAAATAGTCTTATATCTTCATTTTTTCAACATACGTAGCTATTACCCTCGAAAACTAAAACTTTTGAAATAGGAAAAGAGCCTTTAATCACATTCGTTACCATTTGCAATTATAAAATAGTCTAATATCTTCATTTTTTCAACATACGTAGCTATTACCCTCGAAAACTAAAACTTTTGACATAGGAAAAGAGCCTTTAATCACATTCGTTACCATTTGCAATTATAAAATAGTCTAATATCTTCATTTTTTCAACATACGTAGCTATTACCCTCGAAAACTAAAACTTTTGACATAGGAAAAGAGCCTTTAATCACATTCTTTACCATGTGCAATCATAAAATAGTCTAATATTTTCATTTTTTCAACATACGTAGCTATTACCCTCGAAAACTAAAACTTTTGACATAGGAAAAGAGCCTTTAATCACATTCGTTACCATTTGCAATTATAAAATAGTCTAATATCTTCATTTTTTCAACATACGTAGCTATCACCCTCGAAAACTAAAACTTTTGACATAGGAAAAGAGCCTTTAATCACATTCTTTACCATTTGAAATCATAAAATAGTCTAATATCTTCATTTTTTCAACATACGTAGCTATTACCCTCGAAAACTAAAACTTTTGAAATAGGAAAAGAGCCTTTAAGCACTTTCTTTACCATGTGCAATCATAAAATAGTCTAATATCTTCATTTTTTCAACATACGTAGCTATTACCCTCGAAACTAAAACTTTTGACATAGGAAAAGAGCCTTTAATCAAATTCGTTACCATTTGCAATTATAAAATAGTCTAATATCTTCATTTTTTCAACATACGTAGCTATTACCCTCGAAAACTAAAACTTTTGAAATAGGAAAAGAGCCTTTAAGCACTTTCTTTACCATGTGCAATCATAAAATAGTCTAATATCTTCATTTTTCCAACATACGTAGCTATTACCCTCGAAAACTAAAACTTTTGAAATAGGAAAAGAGCCTTTAAGCACTTTCTTTACCATGTGCAATCATAAAATAGTCTAATATCTTCATTTTTTCAACATACGTAGCTATTACCCTCGAAAACTAAAACTTTTGACATAGGAAAAGAGCCTTTAATCACATTCGTTACCATTTGCAATTATAAAATAGTCTAATATCCTCATTTTTTCAACATACGTAGCTATTACCCTCGAAAACTAAAACTTTTGACATAGGAAAAGAGCCTTTAATCACATTCGTTACCATTTGCAATTATAAAATAGTCTAATATCTTCATTTTTTCAACCTACGTAGCTATTACCCTCGAAAACTAAAACTTTTGACATAGGAAAAGAGCCTTTAATCACATTCGTTACCATTTGCAATCATAAAATAGTCTAATATCTTCATTTTTTCCACATACGTAGCTATTACCCTCGAAAACTAAAACTTTTGAAATAGGAAAAGAGCCTTTAAGCACTTTCTTTACCATGTGCAATCATAAAATAGTCTAATATCTTCTTTTTTTCAACATACGTAGCTATTACCCTCGAAAACTAAAACTTTTGACATAGGAAAAGAGCCTTTAATCACATTCGTTACCATTTGCAATTATAAAATAGTCTAATATCTTCATTTTTTCAACATACGTAGCTATAACCCTCGAAAACTAAAACTTTTGACATAGGAAAAGAGCCTTTAATCACATTCTTTACCATTTGCAATCATAAAATAGTCTAATATCTTCATTTTTTCAACATACGTAGCTATTACCCTCGAAAACTAAAACTTTTGAAATAGGAAAAGAGCCTTTAAGCACTTTCTTTACCATGTGCAATCATAAAATAGTCTAATATCTTCATTTTTTCAACATACGTAGCTATTACCCTCGAAAACTAAAACTTTTGACATAGGAAAAGAGCCTTTAATCAAATTCGTTACCATTTGCAATTATAAAATAGTCTAATATCTTCATTTTTTCAACATACGTAGCTATTACCCTCGAAAACTAAAACTTTTGAAATAGGAAAAGAGCCTTTAAGCACTTTCTTTACCATGTGCAATCATAAAATAGTCTAATATCTTCATTTTTCCAACATACGTAGCTATTACCCTCGAAAACTAAAACTTTTGAAATAGGAAAAGAGCCTTTAAGCACTTTCTTTACCATGTGCAATCATAAAATAGTCTAATATCTTCATTTTTTCAACATACGTAGCTATTACCCTCGAAAACTAAAACTTTTGACATAGGAAAAGAGCCTTTAATCACATTCGTTACCATTTGCAATTATAAAATAGTCTAATATCTTCATTTTTTTCAACATACGTAGCTATTACCCTCGAAAACTAAAACTTTTGACATAGGAAAAGAGCCTTTAATCACATTCGTTACCATTTGCAATTATAAAATAGTCTAATATCTTCATTTTTTCAACCTACGTAGCTATTACCCTCGAAAACTAAAACTTTTGACATAGGAAAAGAGCCTTTAATCACATTCGTTACCATTTGCAATCATAAAATAGTCTAATATCTTCATTTTTTCCACATACGTAGCTATTACCCTCGAAAACTAAAACTTTTGAAATAGGAAAAGAGCCTTTAAGCACTTTCTTTACCATGTGCAATCATAAAATAGTCTAATATCTTCTTTTTTCAACATACGTAGCTATTACCCTCGAAAACTAAAACTTTTGACATAGGAAAAGAGCCTTTAATCACATTCGTTACCATTTGCAATTATAAAATAGTCTAATATCTTCATTTTTTCAACATACGTAGCTATAACCCTCGAAAACTAAAACTTTTGACATAGGAAAAGAGCCTTTAATCACATTCTTTACCATTTGCAATCATAAAATAGTCTAATATCTTCATTTTTTCAACATACGTAGCTATTACCCTCGAAAACTAAAACTTTTGACATAGGAAAAGAGCCTTTAATCACATTCTTTACCATGTGCAATCATAAAATAGTCTAATATCTTCATTTTTTCAACATACGTAGCTATTACCCTCGAAAACTAAAACTTTTGACATAGGAAAAGAGCCTTTAATCACATTCGTTACCATTTGCAATTATAAAATAGTCTAATATCTTCATTTTTTCAACATACGTAGCTATCACCCTCGAAAACTAAAACTTTTGACATAGGAAAAGAGCCTTTAATCACATTCGTTACCATTTGCAATTATAAAATAGTCTAATATCTTTATTTTTTCAACATACGGAGCTATTACCCTCGAAAACTAAAACTTTTGACATAGGAAAAGAGCCTTTAATCACATTCTTTACCATTTGCAATCATAAAATAGTCTAATATCTTCATTTTTTCAACATACGTAGCTATTACCCTCGAAAACTAAAACTTTTGACATAGGAAAAGAGCCTTTAATCACATTCGTTACCATTTGCAATTATAAAATAGTCTAATATCTTCATTTTTCCAACATACGTAGCTATTACCCTCGAAAACGAAAACTTTTGAAATAGAAAAAGAGCCTTTAATCACATTCTTTACCATTTGCAATCATAAAATAGTCTAATATCTTCTTTTTTTCAACATACGTAGCTATTACCCTCGAAAACTAAAACTTTTGAAATAGGAAAAGAGCCTTTAAGCACTTTCTTTACCATGTGCAATCATAAAATAATCTAATATCTTAATTTTTCCAACATACGTAGCTATTACCCTCGAAAACTAAAACTTTTGACATAGGAAAAGAGCCTTTAATCACATTCTTTACCATGTGCAATCATAAAATAGTCTAATATCTTCATTTTTCCAACATACGTAGCTATTACCCTCGAAAACTAAAACTTTTGACATAGGAAAAGAGCCTTTAATCACATTCTTTACCATTTGCAATCATAAAATAGTCTAATATCTTCATTTTTTCAACATACGTAGCTATTACCCTCGAAAACGAAAACTGTTGAAATAGAAAAAGAGCCTTTAATCACATTCTTTACCATTTGCAATCATAAAATAGTCTAATATCTTCTTTTTTTCAACATACGTAGCTATTACCCTCGAAAACTAAAACTTTTGAAATAGGAAAAGAGCCTTTAAGCACTTTCTTTACCATGTGCAATCATAAAATAATCTAATATCTTCATTTTTCCAACATACGTAGCTATTACCCTCGAAAACTAAAACTTTTGACATAGGAAAAGAGCCTTTAATCACATTCTTTACCATGTGCAATCATAAAATAGTCTAATATCTTCATTTTTCCAACATACGTAGCTATTACCCTCGAAAACTAAAACTTTTGACATAGGAAAAGAGCCTTTAATCACATTCTTTACCATTTGCAAACATAGAATAGTCTAATATCTGCATTTTTTTCAACATACGTAGCTATTACCCTCGAAAACTAAAACTTTTGCCATAGAAAAAGAGCCTTTAATCACATTCTTAACCATTTGCAATCATAAAATAGTCTAATATCTTCATTTTTTCAACATACGTAGCTATTACCCTCGAAAACTAAAACTTTTGAAAAAGGAAAAGAGCCTTTAAGCACTTTCTTTACCATGTGCAATCATAAAATAGTCTAATATCTTCATTTTTCCAACATACGTAGCTATTACCCTCGAAAACTAAAACTTTTGAAATAGGAAAAGAGCCTTTAAGCACTTTCTTTACCATGTGCAATCATAAAATAGTCTAATATCTTCATTTTTTCAACATACGTAGCTATTACCCTCGAAAACTAAAACTTTTGACATAGGAAAAGAGCCTTTAATCACATTCGTTACCATTTGCAATTATAAAATAGTCTAATATCTTCATTTTTTCAACATACGTAGCTATTACCCTCGAAAACTAAAACTTTTGACATAGGAAAAGAGCCTTTAATCACATTCGTTACCATTTGCAATTATAAAATAGTCTAATATCTTCATTTTTTCAACATACGTAGCTATTACCCTCGAAAACTAAAACTTTTGACATAGGAAAAGAGCCTTTAATCACATTCTTTACCATTTGCAATCATAAAATAGTCTAATATCTTCATTTTTTCAACATACGTAGCTATTACCCTCGAAAACTAAAATTTTTGACATAGGAAAAGAGCCTTTAATCACATTCTTTACCATTTGCAATCATAAAATAGTCTAATATCTTCATTTTTTCCACATACGTAGCTATTACCCTCGAAAACTAAAACTTTTGAAATAGGAAAAGAGCCTTTAAGCACTTTCTTTACCATGTGCAATCATAAAATAGTCTAATATCTTCATTTTTTCAACATTACCCTCGAAAACTAAAACTTTTGACATAGGAAAAGAGCCTTTAATCACATTCGTTACCATTTGCAATTATAAAATAGTCTAATATCTTCATTCTTTCAACATACGTAGCTATTACCCTCGAAAACTAAAACTTTTGACATAGGAAAAGAGCCTTTAATCACATTCGTTACCATTTGCAATTATAAAATAGTCTAATATCTTCATTTTTTCAACATAAGGAGCTATTACCCTCGAAAACTAAAATTTTTGACATAGGAAAAGAGCCTTTAATCACATTCTTTACCATTTGCAATCATAAAATAGTCTAATATCTTCATTTTTTCAACATACGTAGCTATTACCCTCGAAAACTAAAACTTTTGACATAGGGAAAGAGCCTTTAATCACTTTCTTTACCAGGTGCAATCATAAAATAGTCTAATATCTTCATTTTTCCAACATACGTAGCTATTACCCTCGAAAACTAAAACTTTTGACATAGGAAAAGAGCTTTTAATCATATTCGTTACCATTTGCAATCATAAAATAGTCTAATATCTTCATTTTTTCAACATACGTAGCTATTACCCTCGAAAATTAAAACTTTTGACATAGGAAAAGAGCCTTTAATCACATTCGTTACCATTTGCAATTATAAAATAGTCTAATATCTTCATTTTTCCAACATACGTAGCTATTACCCTCGAAAACGAAAACTTTTGAAATAGAAAAAGAGCCTTTAATCACATTCTTTACCATTTGCAATCATAAAATAGTCTAATATCTTCTTTTTTTCAACATACGTAGCTATTACCCTCGAAAACTAAAACTTTTGAAATAGGAAAAGAGCCTTTAAGCACTTTCTTTACCATGTGCAATCATAAAATAATCTAATATCTTCATTTTTCCAACATACGTAGCTATTACCTTCGAAAACTAAAACTTTTGACATAGGAAAAGAGCCTTTAATCACATTCTTTACCATGTGCAATCATAAAATAGTCTAATATCTTCATTTTTCCAACATACGTAGCTATTACCCTCGAAAACTAAAACTTTTGACATAGGAAAAGAGCCTTTAATCACATTCTTTACCATTTGCAAACATAAAATAGTCTAATATCTTCATTTTTTTCAACATACGTAGCTATTACCCTCGAAAACTAAAACTTTTGCCATAGAAAAAGAGCCTTTAATCACATTCTTTACCATTTGCAATCATAAAATAGTCTAATATCTTCTTTTTTTCAACATACGTAGCTATTACCCTCAAAAACTAAAACTTTTGAAATAGGAAAAGAGCCTTTAAGCACTTTCTTTACCATGTGCAATCATAAAATAATCTAATATCTTCATTTTTCCAACATACGTAGCTATTACCCTCGAAAACTAAAACTTTTGACATAGGAAAAGAGCCTTTAATCACATTCTTGACCATGTGCAATCATAAAATAGTCTAATATCTTCATTTTTCCAACATACGTAGCTATTACCCTCGAAAACTAAAACTTTTGACATAGGAAAAAAGCCTTTAATCACATTCTTTACCATTTGCAATCATAAAATAGTCTAATATCTTCATTTTTTCAACATACGTAGCTATTACCCTCGAAAACTAAAACTTTTGACATAGGAAAAGAGCCTTTAATCACATTCTTTACCATGTACAATCATAAAATAGTCTAATATCTTCATTTTTCCAACATACGTAGCTATTACCCTCGAAAACTAAAACTTTTGACATAGGAAAAGAGCCTTTAATCACATTCTTTACCATTTGCAATCATAAAATAGTCTAATATCTTCATTTTTTCAACATACGTAGCTATTACCCTCGAAAACTAAAACTTTTGCCATAGAAAAAGAGCCTTTAATCACATTCTTTACCATTTGCAATCATAAAATAGTCTAATATCTTCTTTTTTTTCAACATACGTAGCTATTACCCTCGAAAACTAAAACTTTTGACATAGGAAAAGAGCCTTTAATCACATTCTTTACCATGTGCAATCATAAAATAGTCTAATATCTTCATTTTTCCAACATACGTAGCTAATACCCTCGAAAACTAAAACTTTTGACATAGGAAAAGAGCCTTTAATCACATTCTTTACCATTTGCAAACATAAAATAGTCTAATATCTTCATTTTTTTCAACATACGTAGCTATTACCCTCGAAAACTAAAACTTTTGCCATAGAAAAAGAGCCTTTAATCACATTCTTTACCATTTGCAATCATAAAATAGTCTAATATCTTCTTTTTTTCAACATACGTAGCTATTACCCTCGAAAACTAAAACTTTTGAAATAGGAAAAGAGCCTTTAAGCACTTTCTTTACCATGTGCAATCATAAAATAATCTAATATCTTCATTTTTCCAACATACGTAGCTATTACCCTCGAAAATTAAACTTTTGAAATAGGAAAAGAGCCTTTAATCACATTCTTGACCATGTGCAATCATAAAATAGTCTAATATCTTCATTTTTCCAACATACGTAGCTATTACCCTCGAAAACTAAAAGTTTTGACATAGGAAAAGAGCCTTTAATCACATTCTTTACCATTTGCAATCATAAAATAGTCTAATATCTTCATTTTTTCAACATACGTAGCTATTACCCTCGAAAACTAAAACTTTTGACATAGGAAAAGAGCCTTTAATCACATTCTTTACCATGTGCAATCATAAAATAGTCTAATATCTTCATTTTTCCAACATACGTAGCTATTACCCTCGAAAACTAAAACTTTTGAAATAGGAAAAGAGCCTTTAAGCACTTTCTTTACCATGTGCAATCATAAAATAGTCTAATATCAACATTTTTTCAACATACGTAGCTATTACCCTCGAAAACTAAAACTTTTGAAATAGGAAAAGAGCCTTTAAGCACTTTCTTTACCATGTGCAATCATAAAATAGTCTAATATCTTCATTTTTTCAACATACGTAGCTATTTCCCTCGAAAACTAAAACTTTTGACATAGGAAAAGAGCCTTTAATCACATTCGTTACCATTTGCAATTATAAAATAGTCTAATATCTTCATTTTTTCAACATACGTAGCTATTACCCTCGAAAACTAAAACTTTTGACATAGGAAAAGAGCCTTTAATCACATTCGTTACCATTTGCAATTATAAAATAGTCTAATATCTTCATTTTTTCAACATACGTAGCTATTACCCTCGAAAACTAAAACTTTTGACATAGGAAAAGAGCCTTTAATCACATTCGTTACCATTTGCAATTATAAAATAGTCTAATATCTTCATTTTTTCAACATACGTAGCTATTACCCTCGAAAACTAAAACTTTTGACATAGGAAAAGAGCCTTTAATCACATTCTTTACCATTTGCAATCATAAAATAGTCTAATATCTTCATTTTTTCAACATACGTAGCTATAACCCTCGAAAACTAAAATTTTTGACATAGGAAAAGAGCCTTTAATCACATTCTTTACCATTTGCAATCATAAAATAGTCTAATATCTTCATTTTTTCAACATACGTAGCTATTACCCTCAAAAACTAAAACTTTTGACATAGGAAAAGAGCCTTTAATCACATTCGTTACCATTTGCAATTATAAAATAGTCTAATATCTTCATTTTTTCAACATACGTAGCTATTACCCTCGAAAACTAAAACTTTTGACATAGGAAAAGAGCCTTTAATCACATTCGTTACCATTTGCAATTATAAAATAGTCTAATATCAACATTTTTTCAACATACGTAGCTATTACCCTCGAAAACTAAAACTTTTGACATAGGAAAAGAGCCTTTAATCACATTCTTTACCATTTGGAATCATAAAATAGTCTAATATCTTCATTTTTTTCAACATACGTAGCTATTACCCTCGAAAACTAAAACTTTTGAAATAGGAAAAGAGCCTTTAAGCACTTTCTTTACCATGTGCAATCATAAAATAGTCTAATATCTTCATTTTTTCAACATACGTAGCTATTACCCTCGAAAACTAAAACTTTTGACATAGGAAAAGAGCCTTTAATCACATTCGTTGCCATTTGCAATTATAAAATAGTCTAATATCTTCATTTTTTCAACATACGTAGCTATTACCCTCGAAAACTAAAACTTTTGACATAGGAAAAGAGCCTTTAATCACATTCGTTACCATTTGCAATTATAAAATAGTCTAATATCTTCATTTTTTCAACATACGTAGCTATTACCCTCGAAAACTAAAACTTTTGACATAGGAAAAGAGCCTTTAATCAAATTCTTTACCATTTGCAATCATAAAATAGTCTAATATCTTCATTTTTTCAACATACGTAGCTATTACCCTCGAAAACTAAAATTTTTGACATAGGAAAAGAGCCTTTAATCACATTCTTTACCATGTGCAATCATAAAATAGTCTAATATCTTCATTTTTCCAACATACGTAGCTATTACCCTCGAAAACTAAAACTTTTGACATAGGAAAAGAGCCTTTAATCACATTCTTTACCATGTGCAATCATAAAATAGTCTAATATCTTCATTTTTTCAACATACGTAGCTATTACCCTCGAAAACTAAAACTTTTGACATAGGAAAAGAGCCTTTAATCACATTCGTTACCATTTGCAATTATAAAATAGTCTAATATCTTCATTTTTTCAACATACGTAGCTATCACCCTCGAAAACTAAAACTTTTGACATAGGAAAAGAGCCTTTAATCACATTCTTTACCATTTGCAATCATAAAATAGTCTAATATCTTCATTTTTTCAACATACGTAGCTATTACCCTCGAAAACTAAAACTTTTGAAATAGGAAAAGAGCCTTTAAGCACTTTCTTTACCATGTGCAATCATAAAATAGTCTAATATCTTTATTTTTTCAACATACGTAGCTATTACCCTCGAAAACTAAAACTTTTGACATAGGAAAAGAGCCTTTAATCACATTCTTTACCATTTGCAATCATAAAATAGTCTAATATCTTCATTTTTTCAACATACGTAGCTATTACCCTCGAAAACTAAAACTTTTGACATAGGAAAAGAGCCTTTAATCACATTCGTTACCATTTGCAATTATAAAATAGTCTAATATCTTCATTTTTTCAACATACGTAGCTATTACCCTCGAAAACTAAAACTTTTGACATAGGAAAAGAGCCTTTAATCACATTCGTTACCATTTGCAATTATAAAATAGTCTAATATCAACATTTTTTCAGCATACGTAGCAATTACCCTCGAAAACTAAAACTTTTGACATAGGAAAAGAGCCTTTAATCACATTCTTTACCATTTGCAATCATAAAATAGTCTAATATCTTCATTTTTTCAACATACGTAGCTATTACCCTCGAAAACTAAAACTTTTGAAATAGGAAAAGAGCCTTTAAGCACTTTCTTTACCATGTGCAATCATAAAATAGTCTAATATCTTCATTTTTTCAACATACGTAGCTATTACCCTCGAAAACTAAAACTTTTGACATAGGAAAAGAGCCTTTAATCACTTTCGTTACCATTTGCAATTATAAAATAGTCTAATATCTTCATTTTTTCAACATACGTAGCTATTACCCTCGAAAACTAAAACTTTTGACATAGGAAACGAGCCTTTAATCACATTCGTTACCATTTGCAATTATAAAATAGTCTAATATCTTCATTTTTTCAACATACGTAGCTATTACCCTCGAAAACTAAAACTTTTGACATAGGAAAAGAGCCTTTAATCACATTCGTTACCATTTGCAATTATAAAATAGTCTAATATCAACATTTTTTCAACATACGTAGCTATTACCCTCGAAAACTAAAACTTTTGACATAGGAAAAGAGCCTTTAATCACATTCTTTACCATTTGCAATCATAAAATAGTCTAATATCTTCATTTTTTCAACATACGTAGCTATTACCCTCGAAAACTAAAACTTTTGAAATAGGAAAAGAGCCTTTAAGCACTTTCTTTACCATGTGCAATCATACAATAGTCTAATATCTTCATTTTTTCAACATACGTAGCTATTACCCTCGAAAACTAAAACTTTTGACATAGGAAAAGAGCCTTTAATCACATTCTTTACCATTTGCAATCATAAAATAGTCTAATATCTTCATTTTTTCAACATACGTAGCTATTACCCTCGAAAACTAAAATTTTTGACATAGGAAAAGAGCCTTTAATCACATTCTTTACCATTTGCAATCATAAAATAGTCTAATATCTTCATTTTTTCAACATACGTAGCTATTACCCTCGAAAACTAAAACTTTTGACATAGGAAAAGAGCCTTTAATCACATTCTTTACCATTTGCAATCATAAAATAGTCTAATATCTTCATTTTTTCAACATACGTAGCTATTACCCTCGAAAACTAAAACTTTTGAAATAGGAAAAGAGCCTTTAAGCACTTTCTTTAGCATGTGCAATCATAAAATAGTCTAATATCTTCATTTTTCCAACATACGTAGCTATTTCCCTCGAAAACTAAAACATTTGACATAGGAAAAGAGCCTTTAATCACATTCGTTACCATTTGCAATTATGAAATAGTCTAATATCTTCATTTTTTCAACATACGTAGCTATTACCCTCAAAAACTAAAACTTTTGACATAGGAAAAGAGCCTTTAATCACATTCGTTACCATTTGCAATCATAAAATAGTCTAATATCTTCATTTTTTCAACATACGTAGCTATTACCCTCAAAAACTAAAACTTTTGACATAGGAAAAGAGCCTTTAATCACATTCGTTACCATTTGCAATTATAAAATAGTCTAATATCAACATTTTTTCAACATACGTAGCTATTACCCTCGAAAACTAAAACTTTTGACATAGGAAAAGAGCCTTTAATCACATTCTTTACCATTTGGAATCATAAAATAGTCTAATATCTTCATTTTCTTCAACATACGTAGCTATTACCCTCGAAAACTAAAACTTTTGAAATAGGAAAAGAGCGTTTAAGCACTTTCTTTACCATGTGCAATCATAAAATAGTCTAATATCTTCATTTTTTCAACATACGTAGCTATTACCCTCGAAAACTAAAACTTTTGACATAGGAAAAGAGTCTTTAATCACATTCGTTACCATTTGCAATTATAAAATAGTCTAATATCTTCATTTTTTCAAAATACGTAGCTATTACCCTCGAAAACTAAAACTTTTGACATAGGAAAAGAGCTTTTAATCACATTCTTTACCATTTGCAATCATAAAATAGTCTAATATCTTCATTTTTTCAACATACGTAGCTATTACCCTCGAAAACTAAAATTTTTGACATAGGAAAAGAGCCTTTAATCACATTCTTTACCATTTGCAATCATAAAATAGTCTAATATCTTCATTTTTTCAACATACTTAGCTATTACCCTCGAAAACTAAAACTTTTGACATAGGAAAAGAGCCTTTAATCACATTCTTTACCATTTGCAATCATAAAATAGTCTAATATCTTCATTTTTTCAACATACGTAGCTATTACCTTCGAAAACTAAAACTTTTGAAATAGGAAAAGAGCCTTTAAGCACTTTCTTTACCATGTGCAATCATAAAATAGTCTAATATCTTCATTTTTTCAACATACGTAGCTATTACCCTCGAAACTAAAACTTTTGACATAGGAAAAGAGCCTTTAATCACATTCTTTACCATTTGCAATCATAAAATAGTCTAATATCTTCATTTTTTCAACATACGTAGCTATTACCCTCGAAAACTAAAACTTTTGAAATAGGAAAAGAGCCTTTAAGCACTTTCTTTACCATGTGCAATCATAAAATAGTCTAATATCTTCATTTTTCCAACATACGTAGCTATTTCCCTCGAAAACTAAAACTTTTGACATAGGAAAAGAGCCTTTAATCACATTCGTTACCATTTGCAATTATAAAATAGTCTAATATCTTCATTTTTTCAACATACGTAGCTATTACCCTCAAAAACTAAAACTTTTGACACAGGAAAAGAGCCTTTAATCACATTCGTTACCATTTGCAATTATAAAATAGTCTAATATCTTCATTTTTTCAACATACGTAGCTATTACCCTCAAAAACTAAAACTTTTGACATAGGAAAAGAGCTTTTAATCACATTCGTTACCATTTGCAATTATTAAATAGTCTAATATCAACATTTTTTCAACATATGTAGCTATTACCCTCGAAAATTAAAACTTTTGACATAGGAAAAGAGCCTTTAATCACATTCTTTACCATTTGGAATCATAAAATAGTCTAATATCTTCATTTTTTTCAACATACGTAGCTATTACCCTCGAAAACTAAAACTTTTGAAATAGGAAAAGAGCCTTTAAGCACTTTCTTTACCATGTGCAATCATAAAATAGTCTAATATCTTCATTTTTTTCAACATACGTAGCTATTACCCTCGAAAACTAAAACTTTTGACATAGGAAAAGAGCCTTTAATCACATTCGTTACCATTTGCAATTATAAAATAGTCTAATATCTTCATTTTTTCAACATACGTAGCTATTACCCTCGAAAACTAAAACTTTTGACATAGGAAAAGAGCCTTTAATCACATTCGTTACCATTTGCAATTATAAAATAGTCTAATATCTTCATTTTTTCAACATACGTAGCTATTACCCTCGAAAACTAAAACTTTTGACATAGGAAAAGAGCCTTTAATCACATTCTTTACCATGTGCAATCATTAAATAGTCTAATATTTTCATTTTTTCAACATACGTAGCTATTACCCTCGAAAACTAAAACTTTTGACATAGGAAAAGAGCCTTTAATCACATTCGTTACCATTTGCAATTATAAAATAGTCTAATATCTTCATTTTTTCAACATACGTAGCTATCACCCTCGAAAACTAAAACTTTTGACATAGGAAAAGAGCCTTTAATCACATTCTTTACCATTTGAAATCATAAAATAGTCTAATATCTTCATTTTTTCAACATACGTAGCTATTACCCTCGAAAACTAAAACTTTTGAAATAGGAAAAGAGCCTTTAAGCACTTTCTTTACCATGTGCAATCATAAAATAGTCTAATATCTTCATTTTTTCAACATACGTAGCTATTACCCTCGAAAACTAAAACTTTTGACATAGGAAAAGAGCCTTTAATCACATTCGTTACATTTGCAATTATAAAATAGTCTAATATCTTCATTTTTTCAACATACGTAGCTATTACCCTCGAAAACTAAAACTTTTGAAATAGGAAAAGAGCCTTTAAGCACTTTCTTTACCATGTGCAATCATAAAATAGTCTAATATCTTCATTTTTCCAACATACGTAGCTATTACCCTCGAAAACTAAAACTTTTGAAATAGGAAAAGAGCCTTTAAGCACTTTCTTTACCATGTGCAATCATAAAATAGTCTAATATCTTCATTTTTTCAACATACGTAGCTATTACCCTCGAAAACTAAAACTTTTGACATAGGAAAAGAGCCTTTAATCACATTCGTTACCATTTGCAATTATAAAATAGTCTAATATCTTCATTTTTTCAACATACGTAGCTATTACCCTCGAAAACTAAAACTTTTGACATAGGAAAAGAGCCTTTAATCACATTCGTTACCATTTGCAATTATAAAATAGTCTAATATCTTCATTTTTTCAACCTACGTAGCTATTACCCTCGAAAACTAAAACTTTTGACATAGGAAAAGAGCCTTTAATCACATTCGTTACCATTTGCAATCATAAAATAGTCTAATATCTTCATTTTTTCCACATACGTAGCTATTACCCTCGAAAACTAAAACTTTTGAAATAGGAAAAGAGCCTTTAAGCACTTTCTTTACCATGTGCAATCATAAAATAGTCTAATATCTTCTTTTTTTCAACATACGTAGCTATTACCCTCGAAAACTAAAACTTTTGACATAGGAAAAGAGCCTTTAATCACATTCGTTACCATTTGCAATTATAAAATAGTCTAGTATCTTCATTTTTTCAACATACGTAGCTATAACCCTCGAAAACTAAAACTTTTGACATAGGAAAAGAGCCTTTAATCACATTCTTTACCATTTGCAATCATAAAATAGTCTAATATCTTCATTTTTTCAACATACGTAGCTATTACCCTCGAAAACTAAAACTTTTGACATAGGAAAAGAGCCTTTAATCACTTTCTTTACCATGTGCAATCATAAAATA
>NW_027065652.1:0-21196 GCF_032884065.1 Artemia franciscana | reverse complement strand
GATTGCAAATGGTAAAGAATGTGATTAAAGGCTCTTTTCCTATTTCAAAAGTTTTAGTTTTCGAGGGTAATAGCTTTGTCTGTGGAAAAAATGAAGATATTAGACAATTTTATGATTGCAAATGGTAAAGAATGTGATTAAAGGCTCTTTTCCTATTCCAAAAGGTTTAGTTTTCGGGGGTAAGAGCTACGTATGTTGAAAAAATGAAGATAATAGACTATTTTATGATTGCAAATGGTAAAGAATGTGATTAAAGGCTCTTTTCCTATTTCAAAAGTTTGGTTTTCGAGGGTAATAGCTAGGTCTGTGAAAAAAATGAAGATATTAGACAATTTTATGATTGTACATGGTAAAGAATGTGATTAAAGGCTCTTTTCCTATTTCAAAAGTTTTAGTTTTCGAGGGTAGTAGCTACGTAGGTTGAAAAAATGAAGATATTAGACTACTTTATGATTGCAAATGGTAAAGAATGTGATTAAAGGCTCATTTCCTATGTCAGAAGTTTTAGTTTTCGAGGGTAATAGCTACGTATGTTGAAAAAATGAAGATATTAGACTATTTTATGATTGCAAATGATAAAGAATGTGATTAAAGGCTCTTTTCCTATGTCAAAAGTATTAGTTTTCGAGGGTAATAGCTACGTATGTTGAAAAAATGAAGATATTAGACAATTTTATGATTGCACATGGTAAAGAATGTGATTAAAGGCTCTTTTCCTATTTCAAAAGTTTTAGTTTTCGAGTGTAATAGCTACTTATGTTGAAAAAATGAAGATATTAGATTATTTTATTATTGCAAATGGTAAAGAATGTGATTAAAGGCTCTTTTCCTATGTCAAAAGTTTTAGTTTTCGAGGGTAATAGCTACGTATGTTGAAAAAATGAAGATATTAGACAATTTTATGAATGCACATGGTAAAGAATGTGATTAAAGGCTCTTTTCCTATTTCAAAAGTTTTAGTTTTCGAGGGTAATAGCTACATATGTTGAAAAAATGAAGATATTAGACTATTTTATGATTGCACATGGTAAAGAATGTGATTAAAGGCTCTTTTCCTATTTTAAAAGTTTTAGTTTTCGAGGGTAATAGCTTTTTCTGTGGAAAAAATGAAGATATTAGACAATTAAATGATTGCACATGGTTAAGAATGTGATTAAAGGCTCTTTTCCTATTTCAAAAATTTTAGTTTTCGAGGGTAATAGCTACGTATGTTGAAAAAATTAAGATATTAGACTATTTTATGATTCCAAATGGTAAAGAATGTGATTAAAGGCTCTTTTCCTATTTTAAAAGTTTTAGTTTTCAAGGGTAATAGCTATGTCTGTGAAGAATGTGATTAAAGGCTCTTTTCCTATTTCAAAAGTTTTAGTTTTCGAGGTTAATAGCTATGTCTGTGGAAAAAATGAAGATATTAGACTATTTTATGATTTCACATGGTAAAGAATGTGATTAAAGGCTCTTTTCCTATTTTAAAAGTTTTAGTTTTCGAGGGTAATAGCTACTTATGCTGAAAAAATGAAAATATTAGACTATTTTATGATTGCAAATGGTAAAGAATGTCATTAAAGACTCTTTTTCTATTTCAAAAGTTTTAGTTTTCGAGGGTAATAGCTAATTATGTCGAAAAAATGAAGATATTAGACTATTTTATAATTGCAAATGGTAAAGAATGTGATTAAAGGCTCTTTTCCTATTTCAAAAGTTTTAGTTTTCGAGGGTAATAGCTATGTCTGTGGAAAAATGAAGATATTAGACTATTTTATGATTGCACATGGTAAAGAATGTGATTAAAGGCTCTTTTTCTTTTTCAAAAGTTTTAGTTTTCAAAGGTAATAGCTACGTATGTTGAAAAAATGAAGATATTAGACTATTTTATGATTGCAAATGGTAAAGAATGTGATTAAAGGCTCTTTTCCTATTTCAAAAGTTTTAGTTTTCAAGGGTAATAGCTACGTATGTTAAAAAAATGAAAATATTAGACAATTTTATGATTGCAAATGGTAAAGAATGTGATTAAAGGATCTTTTCCTATTTCAAAAGCTTTAGTTTTCGAGGGTAATAGCTATGTCTGTGGAAAAAATGAAGATATTAGACTATTTTATGATTGCACATGGTAAAGAATGTGATTAAAGCCTCTTTTCCTATGTCAAAAGTTTTAGTTTTCGAGGGTAATAGCTTTGTCTGTGGAAAAAATGAAGATATTAGACAATTTTTTGATTGCACATGGTAAAGAATGTAATTAAAGGCTCTTTTCTATTTCAAAAGTTTTAGTTTTCGAGGGTAATAGCTACGTATGTTGAAAAAATGAAGATATTAGACAATTTTATGATTGCAAATGGTAAAGAATGTGATTAAAGGCTCTTTTCCTATTTCAAAAGTTTTAGTTTTCGAGGGTAATAGCTATGTCTGTGGAAAAAAATGAAGATATTAGACTATTTTATGATTGCACATGGTAAAGAATGTGATTAAAGGCTCTTTTCCTATGTCAAAAGTTTTAGTTTTCGAGGGTAATAGCTACGTATGTTGAAAAAATGAAGATATTAGACTATTTTATGATTGCAAATGGTAAAGAATGTGATTAAAGGCTCTTTTCCTATTTCAAAAGTTTTAGTTTTCCTGGGTAATAGCTAGGTCTGTGGAAAAAATGAAGATATTAGACTATTTTATGATTGCACATGGTAAAGAATGTGATTAAAGGCTCTTTTCCTATTTCAAAAGTTTTAGTTTTCGAGGGTAATAGCTACGTATGTTGAAAAAATAAAGATTTTAGACAATTTTATGATTGCACATGGTAAAGAATGTGATTAAAGGCTCTTTTCCTATGTCAAAAGTTTTAGTTTTCGAGGGTAATAGCTTTGTCTGTGAAAGAAATGAAGATATTAGACAATTTTATGATTGCACATGGTAAAGAATGTGATTAAAGGCTCATTTCCTATTCCAAAAGTTTTAGTTTTTGAGGGTAATAGCTACGTATGTTGAAAAAATGAAGATATTAGACTATTTTATGATTGCAAATGGTAAAGAATGTGATTAAAGGCTCTTTTCCTGTTTCAAAAGTTTTAGTTTTCGAAGGTAATAGCTACGTATGTTGAAAAAATGAAGATATTAGACTATTTTATGATTCCTCATGGTAAAGAATGTGATTAAAGGCTCTTTTCCTATTTCAAAAGTTTCAGTTTTCGAGGGTAATAGCTACGTATGTTGAAAAAATGAAGATATTAGACTATTTTATGATTGCAAATGGTAAAGAATGTGATTAAAGGCTCTTTTCCTATTTCAAAAGTTTTAGTTTTCGAGGGTAATAGCTACGTATGTTGAAAAAATGAAGATATTAGACTATTTTATGATGGCAAATGGTAAAAAATGTGATTAAAGGCTCTTTTCCTATTTCAAAAGTTTTAGTTTACGAGGGTAATAGCTACGTATGTTGAAAAAATGAAAATATTAGACTATTTTATGATTGCACATGGTAAAGAATGTGATTAAAGGCTTATTTCCTATGTCAAAAGTTTTAGTTTTCGAGGGTAATAGCTACGTATGTTGAAAAAATGAAGATATTAGACAATTTTTTGATTTCACATGGTAAAGACTGTGATTTAAGGCTCTTTTCCTATTTCAAAAGTTTTAGTTTTTGGGGTTAAGAGCTACGTATGTTGAAAAAATGAAGATATTTGACTATTTTATGATTGCAAATGGTAAAGAATGTGATTAAAGGCTCTTTTCCTATTTCAAAAGTTTTAGTTTTCGAGGGTAATAGCTACGTATGTCGAAAAAATGAAGATATTAGACTATTTTATAATTGCAAATGGTAAAGAATTTGATTAAAGGCTCTTTTCCTATTTCAAAAGTTTTAGTTTTCGAGGGTAATAGCTATGTCTGTGGAAAAAATGAAGATATTAGACTATTTTATGATTGCACATGGTAAAGAATGTGATTAAACGCTCTTTTCCTTTTTCAAAAGTTTTAGTTTTCGAGGGTAATAGCTAGGTCTGTGGAAAAAATGAAGATACTAGACTATTTTATGATTGCACATGGTAAAGAATGTGATTAAAGGCTCTTTTCCTATTTCAAAAGTTTTAGTTTTCGAGGGTAATAGCTACGTATGTTGAAAAAATGAAGATATTAGACTATTTTATGATTGCAAATGGTAAAGAATGTGATTAAAGGCTCTTTTCCTATTTCAAAAGTTTTAGTTTTCGAGGGTAATAGCTACGTATGTTGAAAAATGAAGATATTAGACTATTTTATGATTGCAAATGGTAAAGAATGTGATTAAAGGCTCTTTTCCTATGTCAAAAGTTTTAGTTTTCGAGGGTAATAGCTACGTATGTTGAAAAAATGAAGATATTAGACTCTTTCATGATTGCAAATGGTAAAGAATGTGATTAAAGGCTCTTTTCTTATTTCAAAAGTTTTAGTTTTCGAGGGTAATAGCTACGTATGTTGAAAAATGAAGATATTAGACAATTTTATGATTGCACATGGTAAAGAATGTGATTAAAGGCTCTTTTCCTATGTCAAAAGTTTTAGTTTTCGAGGGTAATAGCTACGTATGTTGAAAAAATGAAGATATTAGACTATTTCATGATTGCAAATGGTAAAGAATGTGATTAAAGGCTCTTTTCTTATTTCAAAAGTTTTAGTTTTCGAGGGTAATAGCTACGTATGTTGAAAAAATGAAGATATCAGACAATTTTATGATTGCACATGGTAAAGAATGTGATTAAAGGCTCTTTTCCTATGTCAAAAGTTTTAGTTTTCAAGGTTAATAGCTACGTATGTTGAAAAAATGAAGATATTAGACTATTTTATACTTGCAAATGGTAAAGAATGTGATTAAAGGCTCTTTTCCTATTTCAAAAGTTTTAGTTTTCGAGGGTAATAGCTAGGTCTGTGGAAAAAATGAAGATATTAAACTATTTTATGATTGCACATGGTCAAGAATGTGATTAAAGGCACTTTTCCTATTTCAAAAGTTTTAGTTTTCGAGGGTAATAGCTACGTATGTTGAAAAAATGAAGATATTAAACTATTTTATGATTGCAAATGGTAAAGAATGTGATTAAAGGCTCTTTTCCTATTTCAAAAGTTTTAGTTTTCGAGGGTTATAGCTACGTATGTTGAAAAAATGAAGATATTAGACTATTTTATGATTGCACATGGTAAAGAATGTGATTAAAGGCTCTTTTCCTATTTCAAAAGTTTAGTTTTCGAGGGTAATAGCTACGTATGTTGAAAAAATGAAGATATTAGACTATTTTATGATTGCATATGGTAAAGAATGTGATTAAAGGCTCTTTTCCTATTTCCAAAGCTTTAGTTTTCGAGGGTAATAGCTACGTATGTTGAAAAAATGAAGATATTAGACTATTATATTATTGCAAATGGTAAAGAATGTGATTAAAGGGTCTTTTCCTATTTCAAAAGTTTTAGTTTTCGAGGGTAATAGCTATGTCTGTTGAAAAAATGAAGATATTAGACTTTTTTATGATTGCACATGCTAAAGAATGTGATTAAAGGCTCTTTTCCTATTTCAAAAGTTTTAGTTTTCGAGGGTAATAGCTACGTATGTTGAAAAAATGAAGATATTAGACAATTTTATGATTGCAAATGGTAAAGAATGTGATTAAATGCTCTTTTCCTATGCCAAAAGTTTTATTTTTCGAGGGTAATAGCTACGTATGTTGAAAAAGTGAAGATATTAGACTATTTTATGA
The DNA here is from genome assembly GCF_032884065.1 of Artemia franciscana. NCBI lineage: Eukaryota > Metazoa > Arthropoda > Branchiopoda > Anostraca > Artemiidae > Artemia > Artemia franciscana. The sequence goes on along the minus strand of NW_027065652.1, from coordinate 15,479 downwards.
TGGCAAATGGTAAAGAATGTGATTAAAGGCTCTTTTCCTATTTCAAAAGTTTTAGTTTTCGAGGGTAATAGCTACGTATGTTGAAAAATGAAGATATTAGACTATTTTATGATTGCAAATGGTAAAGAATGTGATTAAAGGCTCTTTTCCTATGTCAAAAGTTTTAGTTTTCGAGGGTAATAGCTACGTATGTTGAAAAAATCAAGATATTAGACTATTTCATGATTGCAAATGGTAAAGAATGTGATTAAAGGCTCTTTTCTTATTTCAAAAGTTTTAGTTTTCGAGGGTAATAGCTACGTATGTTGAAAAAATGAAGACATTAGACAATTTTATGATTGCACATGGTAAAGAATGTGATTAAAGGCTCTTTTCCTATGTCAAAAGTTTTAGTTTTCGAGGGTAATAGCTACGTATATTGAAAAAATGAAGATATTAGACTATTTTATGATTGCAAATGGTAAAGAATGTGATTAAAGGCTCTTTTCCTATGTCAAAAGTTTTAGTTTTCAAGGTTAATAGCTACGTATGTTGAAAAAATGAAGATATTAGACTATTTGATACTTGCAAATGGTAAAGAATGTGATTAAAGGCTCTTTTCCTATGTCAAAAGTTTTAGTTTTCGAGGGTAATAGCTACGTATGTTGAAAAAATGAAGATTCTAGACTATTTTATTATTGCACATGGTAAAGAATGTGATTAAAGGCTCTTTTCCTATTTCAAAAGTTTTAGTTTTCGAGGGTAATAGCTACGTATGTTGAAAAAATGAAGATATTAAACTATGTTATGATTGCAAATGGTAAAGAATGTGATTAAAGGTTCTTTTCCTATTTCAAAAGTTGTAGTTTTCGAGGGTAATAGCTAGGTCTGTGGAAAAAATGAAGATATTAGACTATTTTATGATTGCACATGGTAAAGAATTTGATTAAAGGCTCTTTTCCTATTTCAGAAGTTTTAGTTTTCGAGGGTAATAGCTACGTATGTTGAAAAAATGAAGATATTAGACTATTTTATGATTGCAAATGGTAAAGAATGTGATTAAAGGCTCTTTTACTATTTCAAAAGTTTTAGTTTTCGAGGGTAATAGCTACGTATGTTGAAAAAATGAAGATATTAGAGTATTTCATGATTGCAAATGGTAAAGAATGTGATTAAAGGCTCTTTTCCTATGTCAAAAGTTTTAGTTTTCGAGGGTAATAGCTACGTTTGTTGAAAAAATGAAGATATTAGACTATTTTATGATTGCACATGGTAAAGAATGTGATTAAAGGCTCTTTTCCTATTTCAAAAGTTTTAGTTTTCGAGGGTAATAGCTACGTATGTTGAAAAAATGAAGATATTAGACTATTTCATGATTGCAAATGGTAAAGAATGTGATTAAAGGCTCTTTTCCTATTTCAAAAGTTTTAGTTTTCGAGGGTAATAGCTACGTATGTTGAAAAAATGAAGATATTAGACAATTTTATGATTGCACATGGTAAAGAATGTGATTAAAGGCTCTTTTCCTATGTCAAAAGTTTTAGTTTTCGAGGGTAATAGCTACGTATGTTGAAAAAATGAAGATATTAGACTATTTTATGATTGCAAATGGTAAAGAATGTGATTAAAGGCTCTTTTCCTATGTCAAAAGTTTTAGTTTTCGAGGGTAATAGCTACGTATGTTGAAAAAATGAAGATATTAGACAATTTTATACTTGCAAATGGTAAAGAATGTGATTAAAGGCTCTTTTTCTATGTCAAAAGTTTTAGTTTTCGAGGGTAATAGCTACGTATGTTGAAAAAATGAAGATATTAGACTATTTTATGATTGCACATGGTAAAGAATGTGATTAAAGGCTCTTTTCCTATATCAAAAGTTTTAGTTTTCGAGGGTAATAGCTGCGTATGTTGGAAAAAATGAAGATATTAGACTATTTTATGATTGCACATGGTAAAGAATGAGCTTAAAGGCTCTTTTCCTATGTAAAAAGTTTTAGTTTTCGAGGGTAATAGCTACGTATGTTGAAAAAAATGAAGATATTAGACTATTTTATGATTGCAAATTTTAAAGAATGTGATTAAAGGCTCTTTTCCTATGTCAAAAGTTTTAGTTTTCGAGGGTAATAGCTACGTATGTTGAAAAAATGAAGATATTAGACTATTTTATGATTGCAAATGGTAAAGAATGGTAATCATATACAATGGTAATCATAGAATAGTCTAATATCTTCATTTTGTCCACAGACATAGCTATTACCCTCGAAAACTAAAACTTTTGAAATAGGAAAAGAGCCTTTAATCACATTCTTTACCATTTGCAATCATAAAATAGTCTAATATCTTCATTTTTTCAACATACGTAGCAATTACCCTCGAAAACTAAAACTTTTGACATAGGAAAAGAGCCTTTAATCACATTCTTTACCATTTGTAATCATAAAATATTCTAATATCTTCAGTTTTTCAACATACGTAGCTATTACCCTCGAAAACTAAAACTTTTGAAATTGGAAAAGAGCCTTTAATCACATTCTTTACCATTTGCAATCATAAAATAGTCTAATATCTTCATTTTTTCAACATACGTAGCTCTTACCCTCGAAAACTAAAACTTTTGAAATAGGAAAAGAGCCTTTCATCACATTCTTTACCATTTGCAATCATAAAATAGTCTAATATCTTCATTGTTACAACATACGTAGCTATTACCCTCGAAAACTAAAACTTTTGACAGAGGAAAAGAGCCTTTAATCACATTCTTTACCATTTGCAATCATAAAATAGTCTAATATCTTCATTTTTTCAACATACGTAGCTATTACCTTCGAAAACTAAAACTTTTGACATAGGAAAAGAGCCTTTAATCACATTCTTTACCATTTGCAATCATAAAATAGTCTAATATCTTCATTTTTTCAACATACGTAGCTATTACCCTCGAAAACTAAAACTTTTGACATAGGAAAAGAGCCTTTAATCACATTCTTTACCATTTGCAATCATAAAATAGTCTAATATCTTCATTTTTTCCACAGACAAAGCTCTTACCCTCGAAAACTAAAACTTTTGAAATAGGAAAAGAGCCTTTAATCACATTCTTTACCATGTGCAATCAAAAAATTGTCTAATATCTTCATTTTTTCCACAGACAAAGCTATTACCCTTGAAAACTAAAACTTTTAAAATAGGAAAAGAGCCTTTAATCACATTCTTTACCATTTGGAATCATCAAATAGTCTAATATCTTAATTTTTTCAACATACGTAGCTATTACCCTCGGAAACTAAAACTTTTGAAATAGGAAAAGAGCCTTTAATCACATTCTTAACCATATGCAATCATTTAATTGTCTAATATCTTCATTTTTTCCACAGAAAAAGCTATTACCCTCGAAAACTAAAACTTTTAAAATAGGAAAAGAGCCTTTAATCACATTCTTTACCATGTGCAATCATAAAATAGTCTAATATCTTCATTTTTTCAACATACGTAGCTATTACCCTCTAAAACTAAAACTTTTGAAATAGGAAAAGAGCCTTTAATCACATTCTTTACCATTTGCAATAATAAAATAGTCTAATAACTTCATTTTTTCAACATACGTAGCTATTACACTCGAAAACTAAAACTTTTGAAATAGGAAAAGAGCCTTTAATCACATTCTTTACCATGTGCAATCATAAAATTGTCTAATATCTTCATTTTTTCAACATACGTAGCTATTACCCTCGAAAACTAAAACTTTTGACATAGGAAAAGAGCCTTTAATCACATTATTTATCATTTGCAATCATAAAATAGTCTAATATCTTCATTTTTTCAACATACGTAGCTATTACCCTCGAAAACTAAAACTTTTGAAATAGGAAAAGAGCCTTTAATCACATTCTTTACCATTTGCAATCATAAAATAGTCTATTATCTTCTTTTTTTCAACATACGTAGCTCTTACCCCCCGAAAACTAAAACTTTTGAAATAGGAAAAGAGCCTTTAATCACATTCTTTACCATTTGCAATCATAAAATTGTCTAATATCTTCATTTTTTCCACAGACAAAGCTATTACCCTCGAAAACTAAAACTTTTGAAATAGGAAAAGAGCCTTTAATCACATTCTTTACCATTTGCAATCATATAATAGTCTAATATCTTCATTTTTTCAACATACGTAGCTATTACCCTCGAAAACTAAAACTTTTGACATAGGAAAAGAGCCTTTAATCACATTCTTTACCATTTGCAATCATAAAATAGTCTAATATCTTCATTTTTTCAACATACATAGCTATTACCCTCGAAAACTAAAACTTTTGAAATAGGGAAAGAGCCTTTAATCACATTCTTTACCATGTGCAATCATAAAATAGTCTAATATCTTCATTTTTTCCACAGACATAGCTATTACCCTCGAAAACTAAAGCTTTTGAAATAGGAAAAGATCCTTTAATCACATTCTTTACCATTTGCAATCATAAAATTGTCTAATATATTCATTTTTTTAACATACGTAGCTATTACCCTTGAAAACTAAAACTTTTGAAATAGGAAAAGAGCCTTTAATCACATTCTTTACCATTTGCAATCATAAAATAGTCTAATATCTTCATTTTTTCAACATACGTAGCTATTACCTTCGAAAACTAAAACTTTTGAAAAAGAAAAAGAGCCTTTGATCACATTCTTTACCATGTGCAATCATAAAATAGTCTAATATCTTCATTTTTTCCACAGACATAGCTATTACCCTCGAAAACTAAAACTTTTGAAATAGGAAAAGAGCCTTTAATCACATTCTTTACCATTTGCAATTATAAAATAGTCTAATATCTTCATTTTTTCGACATAATTAGCTATTACCCTCGAAAACTAAAACTTTTGAAATAGAAAAAGAGTCTTTAATGACATTCTTTACCATTTGCAATCATAAAATAGTCTAATATCTTCATTTTTTCAGCATAAGTAGCTATTACCCTCGAAAACTAAAACTTTTAAAATAGGAAAAGAGCCTTTAATCACATTCTTTACCATGTGAAATCATAAAATAGTCTAATATCTTCATTTTTTCCACAGACATAGCTATTAACCTCGAAAACTAAAACTTTTGAAATAGGAAAAGAGCCTTTAATCACATTCTTCACAGACATAGCTATTACCCTTGAAAACTAAAACTTTTAAAATAGGAAAAGAGCCTTTAATCACATTCTTTACCATTTGGAATCATAAAATAGTCTAATATCTTAATTTTTTCAACATACGTAGCTATTACCCTCGAAAACTAAAATTTTTGAAATAGGAAAAGAGCCTTTAATCACATTCTTAACCATGTGCAATCATAAAATAGTCTAATATCTTCATTTTTTCAACATATGTAGCTATTACCCTCGAAAACTAAAACTTTTGAAATAGGAAAAGAGCCTTTAATCACATTCTTTACCTTGTGCATTCATAAAATTATCTAATATCTTCATTTTTTCAACATAGGTAGCTATTACCCTCGAAAACTAAAATTTTTGACATAGGAAAAGAGCCTTTAATCACATTCTTTACCATTTGCAATAATAAAATAGTCTAATATCTTCATTTTTTCAACATAAGTAGCTATTACACTCAAAAACTAAAACTTTTGAAATAGGTAAAGAGCCTTTAATCACATTCTTTACCATGTGCAATCATAAAATTGTCTAATATCTTCATTTTTTCAACATACGTAGCTATTACCCTCGAAAACTAATACTTTTGACATAGGAAAAGAGCCTTTAATCACATTCTTTATCATTTGCAATCATAAAATAGTCTAATATCTTCATTTTTTCAACATACATAGCTATTACCCTCGAAAACTAAAACTTCTGACATAGGAAATGAGCCTTTAATCAAATTCTTTACCATTTGCAATCATAAAGTAGTCTAATATCTTCATTTTTTCAACATACGTAGCTATTACCCTCGAAAACTAAAACTTTTGAAATAGGAAAAGAGCCTTTAATCACATTCTTTACCATGTACAATCATAAAATTGTCTAATATCTTCATTTTTTCCACAGACCTAGCTATTACCCTCGAAAACTAAAACTTTTGAAATAGGAAAAGAGCCTTTAATCACATTCTTTACCATTTGCAATCATAAAATAGTCTATTATCTTCATTTTTTCAACATACGTAGCTCTTACCCCCGAAAACTAAAACTTTTGAAATAGGAAAAGAGCCTTTAATCACATTCTTTACCATTTGCAATCATAAAATTGTCTAATATCTTCATTTTTTCCACAGACAAAGCTATTACCCTCGAAAACTAAAACTTTTGAAATAGGAAAAGAGCCTTTAATCACATTCTTTACCATGTGCATTCATAAAATTATCTAATATCTTCATTTTTTCAACATAGGTAGCTATTACCCTCGAAAACTAAAACTTTTGACATAGGAAAAGAGCCTTTAATCACATTCTTTACCATTTGCAATAATAAAATAGTCTAATATCTTCATTTTTTCAACATAAGTAGCTATTACACTCAAAAACTAAAACTTTTGAAATAGGTAAAGAGCCTTTAATCACATTCTTTACCATGTGCAATCATAAAATTGTCTAAAATCTTCATTTTTTCAACATACGTAGCTATTACCCTCGAAAACTAATACTTTTGACATAGGAAAAGAGCCTTTAATCACATTCTTTATCATTTGCAATCATAAAATAGTCTAATATCTTCATTTTTTCAACATACGTAGCTATTACCCTCGAAAACTAAAACTTTTGACATAGGAAAAGAGCCTTTAATCACATTCTTTACCATTTGCAATCATAAAATAGTCTAATATCTTCATTTTTTCAACATACGTAGCTATTACCCTCGAAAACTAAAACTTTTGAAATAGGAAAAGAGCCTTTAATCACATTCTTTACCATGTGCAATCATAAAATAGTCTAATATCTTCATTTTTTCCTCAGACATAGCTATTACCCTCGAAAACTAAAGCTTTTGAAATAGGAAAAGAGCCTTTAATCACATTCTTTACCATTTGCAATCATAAAATTGTCTAATATATTCATTTTTTTAACATACGTAGCTATTACCCTTGAAAACTAAAACTTTTGAAATAGGAAAAGAGCCTTTAATCACATTCTTTACCATTTGCAATCATAAAATAGCTACGTATGTTGAAAAAATGAAGATATTAGACTATTTTATGATTGCAAATGGTAAAGAATGTGCTTAAAGGCTCTTTTCCTATTTCAAAAGTTTTAGTTTTCAAGGGTAATAGCTATGTCTGTGAAGAATGTGATTAAAGGCTCTTTTCCTATTTCAAAAGTTTTAGTTTTCGAGGTTAATAGCTATGTCTGTGGAAAAAATGAAGATATTAGACTATTTTATGATTTCACATGGTAAAGAATGTGATTAAAGGCTCTTTTCCTATTTTAAAAGTTTTAGTTTTCGAGGGTAATAGCTACTTATGCTGAAAAAATGAAGATATTAGACTATTTTATGATTGCAAATGGTAAAGAATGTCATTAAAGACTCTTTTTCTATTTCAAAAGTTTTAGTTTTCGAGGGTAATTGCTAATTATGTCGAAAAAATGAAGATATTAGACTATTTTATAATTGCAAATGGTAAAGAATGTGATTAAAGGCTCTTTTCCTATTTCAAAAGTTTTAGTTTTCGAGGGTAATAGCTATGTCTGTGGAAAAAATGAAGATATTAGACTATTTTATGATTGCACATGGTAAAGAATGTGATTAAAGGCTCTTTTTCTTTTTCAAAAGTTTTAGTTTTCGATGGTAATTGCTACGTATGTTGAAAAAATGAAGATATTAGACAATTTTATGATTGCAAATGGTAAAGAATGTGATTAAAGGCTCTTTTCCTATTTCAAAAGTTTTAGTTTTCAAGGGTAATAGCTACGTATGTTAAAAAAATGAATATATTAGACAATTTTATGATTGCAAATGGTAAAGAATGTGATTAAAGGATCTTTTCCTATTTCAAAAGCTTTAGTTTTCGAGGGTAATAGCTATGTCTGTGGAAAAAATGAAGATATTAGACTATTTTATGATTGCACATGGTAAAGAATGTGATTAAAGGCTCTTTCCCTATTTCAAAAGTTTTAGTTTTCGAGGGTAATAGCTATGTATGTTGAAAAAATGAAGATATTAGACTATTTTATGATTGCAAATGGTAAAGAATGTGATTAAAGGCTCTTTTCCTATGTCAAAAGTTTTAGTTTTCGAGGGTAATAGCTACGTATGTTGAAAAAATGAAGATATTAGACTATTTTATGATTGCAAATGGTAAAGAATGTGATTAAAGGCTCTTTTCCTATTTCAAAAGTTTTAGTTTTCGAGGGTAATAGCTTTGTCTGTGGAAAAAATGAAGATATTAGACAATTTTATGATTGCAAATGGTAAAGAATGTGATTAAAGGCTCTTTTCCTATTTCAAAAGTTTTAGTTTTCGGGGGTAAGAGCTACGTATGTTGAAAAAATGAAAATAATAGACTATTTTATGATTGCAAATGGTAAAGAATGTGATTAAAGGCTCTTTTCCTATTTCAAAAGTTTTAGTTTTCGAGTGTAATAGCTACGTATGTTGAAAAAATGAAGATATTAGACTATTTTATGATTGCAAATGATAAATAATGTGATTAAAGGCTCTTTTCCTATGTCAAAAGTATTAGTTTTCGAGGGTAATAGCTACGTATGTTGAAAAAATGAAGATATTAGACAATTTTATGATTGCACATGGTAAAGAATGTGATTAAAGGCTCTTTTCCTATTTCAAAAGTTTTAGTTTTCGAGTGTAATAGCTACGTATGTTGAAAAAATGAAGTTATTAGACTATTTTATTATTGCAAATGGTAAAGAATGTGATTAAAGGCTCTTTTCCTATTTCGAAAGTTTTTGTTTTAGAGGGTAATAGCTACGTATGTTGAAAAAATGAAGATATTAGACTATTTTATGATTGCACATGGTAAAGAATGTGATTAAAGGCTCTTTTCCTATTTTAAAAGTTTTAGTTTTCGAGGGTAATAGCTTTTTCTGTGGAAAAAATGAAGATATTAGACAATTATATGATTGCATATGGTTAAGAATGTGATTAAAGGCTCTTTTCCTATTTCAAAAGTTTTAGTTTCGAGGGTAATAGCTACGTATGTTGAAAAAATTAAGATATTAGACTATTTTATGATTCCAAATGGTAAAGAATGTGATTAAAGGCTCTTTTCCTATTTTCAAAAGTTTTAGTTTTCAAGGGTAATAGCTAGGTCTGTGGAAAAAATGAAGATATTAGACAATTTTTTGATTGCACATGGTAAAGAATGTGATTAAAGGCTCTTTTCCTATTTCCAAAGTTTTAGTTTTCGAGGGTAAGAGCTACGTATGTTGAAAAAATGAAGATATTAGACTATTTTATGATTGCAAATGGTAAAGAATGTGATTAAAGGCTCTTTTCCTATGTCAAAAGTTTTAGTTTTAGAGGGTAATAGCTACGTATGTTGAAAAAATGAAGATATTAGACTATTTTATGATTGCAAATGGTAAAGAATGTGATTAAAGGCTCTTTAATCATGTCAAAAGTTTTAGTTTTCGAGGGTAATAGCTAAGTTTGTTGAAAAAAAGAAGATATTAGACTCTTTTATGATTGCAAAGGCTAAAGGATGTGATTAAAGGCTCTTTTCCTATTTCAAAAGTTTTAGTTTTCGAGGGTAATAGCTACGTATGTTGAAAAAATGAAGATATTAGACTATTTTATGATTGCAAATGGTAAAGAATGTAATTAAAGGCTCTTTTCCTATTTCAAAAGTTTTAGTTTTCGAAGGTAATAGCTACGTATGTTGAAAAAATGAAGATATTAGACAATTTTATGATTGCACATGGTAAAGAATGTGATTAAAGGCTCTTTTCCTATGTCAAAAGTTTTAGTTTTCGAGGGTAATAGCTACGTATGTTGAAAAAATGAAGATATTAGACTATTTTATGATTGCAAATGGTAAAGAATGTGATTAAAGGCTCTTTTCCTATGTCAAAAGTTTTAGTTTTCGAGGGTAATAGCTACGTATGTTGAAAAAATGAAGATATTAGTCTATTTTATAGTTGCAAATGGTAAAGAATGTGATTAAAGGCTCTTTTCCTATTTCAAAAGTTTTAGTTTTCGAGGGTAATAGCTATGTCTGTTGAAAAAATGAAAATATTAGACTATTTTATGATTGCACATGCTAAAGAATGTGATTAAAGGCTCTTTTCCTATTTCAAAAGTTTTAGTTTTCGAGGGTAATAGCTACGTATGTTGAAAAAATGAAGATATTAGACTATTTTATGATTGCAAATGGTAAAGAATGTGATTAAAGGCTCTTTTCCTATGTCAAAAGTTTTAGTTTTCGAGGGTAATAGCTACGTATGTTGAAAAAATGAAGATATTAGACTATTTTATGATTGCAAATGGTAAAGAATGTGATTAAAAGATCTTTTCTTATGTCAAAAGTATTAGTTTTCGAGGGTAATAGCTACGTATGTTGGAAAAATAAAGATATTAGACTATTTTATGATTGCACATGGTAAGGAATGTGATTAAAGGCTCTTTTCCTATTTCAAAAGTTTTAGTTTTCGAGGGTAATAGCTACGTATGTTGAAAAAATGAAGATATTAGACTATTTTATGATTGCACATGGTAAAGAATGTGATTAAAGGCTCTTTTCCTATTTCAAAAGTTTTAGTTCTCGAGGGTAATAGCTACGTATTTTGAAAAAATGAAGATATTAGACTATTTTATGATTGCATATGGTAAAGAATGTGATTAAAGGCTCTTTTCCTATTTCAAAAGTTTTAGTTTTCGAGGGTAATAGCTAGGTCTGTGGAAAAAATGAAGATATTAGACTATTTTATGATTGCACATGGTAAAGAATGTGATTAAAGGCTCTTTTCCTATTTCAAAAGTTTTAGTTTTCGAGGGTAATAGCTACGTATGTTGAAAAAATGAAGATATTAGACTATTATATGATTGCAAATGGTAAAGAAAGTGATTAAAGGCTCTTTTCCTATTTCAAAAGTTTTAGTTTTCGAGGGTAATAGCTATGTCTGTGGAAAAAATGAAGATATTAGACTATTTTATGATTGCAAATGGTAAAGAATGTGATTAAAGGCTCTTTAATCATGTCAAAAGTTTTAGTTTTCGAGGGTAATAGCTAAGTTTGTTGAAAAAAAGAAGATATTAGACTATTTTATGATTGCAAATGGTAAAGAATGTGATTAAAGGCTCTTTTCCTATTTCAAAAGTTTTAGTTTTCGAGGGTAATAGCTACTTATGTTGAAAAAATTAAGATATTAGACTATTTTATGATTGCAAATGGTAAAGAATGTGATTAAAGGCTCTTTTCCTATTTCAAAAGTTTTAGTTTTCGAAGGTAATAGCTATGTATGTTGAAAAAATGAAGATATTAGACAATTTTATGATTGCACATGGTAAAGAATGTGATTAAAGGCTCTTTTCCTATGTCAAAAGTTTTAGTTTTCGAGGGTAATAGCTACGTATGTTGGAAAAATGAAGATATTAGACTATTTTATGATTGCAAATGGTAAAGAATGTGATTAAAGGCTCTTTTCCTATTTCAAAAGTTTTAGTTTTCGAGGGTAATAGCTACGTATGTTGAAAAAATGAAGATATTAGTCTATTTTATAGTTGCAAATGGTAAAGAATGTGATTAAAGGCTCTTTTCCTATTTCCAAAGTTTTAGTTTTCGAGGGTAATAGCTATGTCTGTTGAAAAAATGAAAATATTAGACTATTTTATGATTGCACATGCTAAAGAATGTGATTAAAGGCTCTTTTCCTATTTCAAAAGTTTTAGTTTTCGAGGGTAATAGCTACGTAAGTTGAAAAAATGCAGATATTAGACTATTTTATGATTGCAAATGGTAAAGAATGTGATTAAAGGCTCTTTTCCTATGTCAAAAGTTTTAGTTTTCGAGGGTAATAGCTACGTATGTTGAAATAATGAAGATATTAGACTATTTTATGATTGCAAATGGTAAAGAATGTGATTAAAAGATCTTTTCTTATGTCAAAAGTATTAGTTTTCGAGGGTAATAGCTACGTATGTTGGAAAAATGAAGATATTAGACTATTTTATGATTGCACATGGTAAAGAATGTGATTAAAGGCTCTTTTCCTATTTCAAAAGTTTTAGTTTTCGAGGGTAATAGCTACGTATGTTGAAAAAATGAAGATATTAGACTATTTTATGATTGCACATGGTAAAGAATGTGATTAAAGGCTCTTTTCCTATTTCAAAAGTTTTAGTTTTCGAGGGTAATAGCTACGTATTTTGAAAAAATGAAGATATTAGACAATTTTATGATTGCAAATGGTAAAGAATGTGATTAAAGGCTCTTTTCCTATTTCAAAAGTTTTAGTTTTAGAGGGTAATAGCTACGTATGTTGAAAAAATGAAGATATTAGACTATTTTATGATTGCAAATGGTAAAGAATGTGATTAAAGGCTCTTTAATCATGTCAAAAGTTTTAGTTTTCGAGGGTAATAGCTAAGTTTGTTGAAAAAAAGAAGATATTAGACTCTTTTATGATTGCAAATGGTAAAGAATGTGATTAAAGGCTCTTTTCCTATTTCAAAAGTTTTAGTTTTCGAGGGTAATAGCTACGTATGTTGAAAAAATGAAGATATTAGACTATTTTATGATTGCAAATGGTAAAGAATGTGATTAAAGGCTCTTTTCCTATTTCAAAGTTTTAGTTTTCGAAGGTAATAGCTACGTATGTTGAAAAAATGAAGATATTAGACAATTTTATGATTGCACATGGTAAAGAATGTGATTAAAGGCTCTTTTCCTATGTCAAAAGTTTTAGTTTTCGAGGGTAATAGCTACGTATGTTGAAAAAATGAAGATATTAGACTATTTTATGATTGCAAATGGTAAAGAATGTGATTAAAGGCTCTTTTCCTACGTCAAAAGTTTTAGTTTTCGAGGGTAATAGCTACGTATGTTGAAAAAAATGAAGACATTAGTCTATTTTATAGTTGTAAATGGTAAAGAATGTGATTAAAGGCTATTTTTCTATTTCAAAAGTTTTAGTTTTCGAGGGTAATAGCTATGTCTGTTGAAAAAATGAAAATATTAGACTATTTTATGATTGCACATGCTAAAGAATGTGATTAAAGGCTCTTTTCCTATTTCAAAAGTTTTAGTTTTCGAGGGTAATAGCTACGTATGTTGAAAAAATGAAGATATTAGACTATTTTATGATTGCAAATGGTAAAGAATGTGATTAAAGGCTCTTTTCCTATGTCAAAAGTTTTAGTTTTCGAGGGTAATAGCTACGTATCTTGAAAAAATGAAGATATTAGACTATTTTATGATTGCAAATGGTAAAGAATGTGATTAAAAGATCTTTTCTTATGTCAAAAGTATTAGTTTTCGAGGGTAATAACTACATATGTTGGAAAAATGAAGATATTAGACTATTTTATGATTGCACATGGTAAAGAATGTGATTAAAGGCTCTTTTCCTATTTCAAAAGTTTTAGTTTTCGAGGGTAATAGCTACGTATGTTGAAAAAATGAATATATTAGACTATTTTATGATTGCACATGGTAAAGAATGTGATTAAAGGCTCTTTTCCTATTTCAAAAGTTTTAGTTCTCGAGGGTAATAGCTACGTATTTTGAAAAAATGAAGATATTAGACTATTTTATGATTGCACATGGTAAAGAATGTGATTAAAGGCTCTTTTCTTATTTCAAAAGTTTTAGTTTTCGAGGGTAATAGCTAGGTCTGTGGAAAAAATGAAGATATTAGACTATTTTATGATTGCACATGGTAAAGAATGTGATTAAAGGCTCTTTTCCTATTTCAAAAGTTGTAGTTTTCGAGGGTAATAGCTACGTATGTTGAAAAAATGAAGATATTAGACTATTATATGATTGCAAATGGTAAAGAAAGTGATTAAAGGCTCTTTTCCTATTTCAAAAGTTTTAGTTTTCGAGGGTAATAGCTAGGTCTGTGGAAAAAATGAAGATATTAGACTATTTTATGATTGCAAATGGTAAAGAATGTGATTAAAGGCTCTTTAATCATGTCAAAAGTTTTAGTTTTCGAGGGTAATAGCTAAGTTTGTTGAAAAAAAGAAGATATTAGACTATTTTATGATTGCAAATGGTAAAGAATGTGATTAAAGGCTCTTTTCCTATTTCAAAAGTTTTAGTTTTCGAAGGTAATAGCTACGTATGTTGAAAAAATGAAGATATTAGACAATTTTATGATTGCACATGGTAAAGAATGTGATTAAAGGCTCTTTTCCTATGTCAAAAGTTTTAGTTTTCGAGGGTAATAGCTACGTATGTTGAAAAAATGAAGATATTAGACTATTTTATGATTGCAAATGGTAAAGAATGTGATTAAAGGCTCTTTTCCTATTTCAAAAGTTTTAGTTTTCGAGGGTAATAGCTACGTATGTTGAAAAAATGAAGATATTAGTCTATTTTATAGTTGCAAATGGTAAAGAATGTGATTAAAGGCTCTTTTCCTATTTCCAAAGTTTTAGTTTTCGAGGGTAATAGCTATATCTGTTGAAAAAATGAACATATTAGACTATTTTATGATTGCATATGCTAAAGAATGTGATTAAGGGCTCTTTTCCTATTTCAAAAGTTTTAGTTTTCGAGGGTAATAGCTACGTATTTTAAAAAAATGAAGATATTAGACTATTTTATGATTGCAAATGGTAAAGAATGTGATTAAAGGCTCTTTTCCTATGTCAAAAGTTTTAGTTTTCGAGGGTAATAGCTACGTATGTTGAAAAAATGAAGATATTAGACTATTTTATGATTGCAAATGGTAAAGAATGTGATTAAAAGATCTTTTCTTATGTCAAAAGTATTAGTTTTCGAGGGTAATAGCTACGTATGTTGGAAAAATGAAGATATTAGACTATTTTATGATTGCACATGGTAAAGAATGTGATTAAAGGCTCTTTTCCTATTTCAAAAGTTTTAGTTTTCAAGGGTAATAGCTACGTATGTTGAAAAAATGAAGATATTAGACTATTTTATGATTGCAAATGGTAAAGAATGTGATTAAAGGCTCTTTTCCTATTTCAAAAGTTTTAGTTTTCGAGGGTAATAGCTACGTATGTTGAAAAAATGAAGATATTAGTCTATTTTATAGTTGCAAATGGTAAAGAATGTGATTAAAGGCTCTTTTCCTATTTCCAAAGTTTTAGTTTTCGAGGGTAATAGCTATGTCTGTTGAAAAAATGAAAATATTAGACTATTTTATGATTGCACATGCTAAAGAATGTGATTAAAGGCTCTTTTCCTATTCCAAAAGTTTTAGTTTTCGAGGGTAATAGCTACGTATGTTGAAAAAATGAAGATATTAGACTATTTTATGATTGCAAATGGTAAAGAATGTCATTAAAGGCTCTTTTCCTATGTCAAAAGTTTTTGTTTTCGAGGGTAATAGCTACGTATGTTGAAAAAATGAAGATATTAGAC